>NW_010332922.1:4234-12858 GCF_000700745.2 Antrostomus carolinensis | reverse complement strand
TGCTGTTGGTGGCCCCAGCACTGGAGGCAGCACTGCAGGTGAGGTCTCAGGAGAGCAGAGCACTCTCAAGTCCTTCTCCTCATTGCTGCTCTCCATCCATTCTCCACCCAGCCTGTATTTGTGCTTGGGGTTGTCCTGACCCAGGTGCAGGACCTTGCACTTTGAATGCTGTGCTCTGGCTGTAGGCTTATCCTCAGTGCCCACAGGAGAAGATGATCAGGAAAAGGCTGTTGAGGATGCTCTGCTCTCTCCCAGAGCAGGCTGAGGCTTGGTGGGTGTCACCAAAACAATCCTGGAAGAGTGAACCCGAGTGATGCTCGAGAGAATCCTCCCGCTTTCTGGTCAGCCCTGGTTAATATCTTGAACGCGATGTGATATGAGATGGAATATCCCATTGGCAGAGCCAAATGCCAATTTCAGGTTTTGCTAATTACTGCGCTTCCCACCCAAGTTCTTTGCACTTGTGGACTGGCAAAAACCAGGATGATCTTGGACCAGCAGCAACTAATCCCATCAGTACCTTATCAACGTTCTTCTCATAACAGATCCCACACTGAAACCAAACCACAGCTATTCCAGCTACTGAGAAGAAAATTAACTCTGTCCCAGTGAAACCAGGACAGGTAATTATGTGGGGGTGGATGAGAGGCAGCCCTGCGAGGTCTCCCTGCTGCAGTCAAATGGGTGTTGAGCTCAGAGCAATTAGTGGTGACTGTTGGGAGATGCTCCTGTACTTTCTGCTGCCCCACGGGTGCCAGCAGAGGCTTTCTCTGCAAAACAGCTTCCCACCAGAAACTTGTCTGTAGATTTTTAGAATGACCTTATGCTCTAGTCTGAAGTAGGATTGGGTTTTGCATTTCTTTTTGATCTTCACTAAGCATCTGCCCAGAATCTTCTCCAGGGTTATCAGACAGTAACAGCTTAATTCTCCAAAATGGGATCACATCCCTGTCTCAGATGTTGCAGAAGGTTGGGTGGTTCCAGCCTGTTCCACCTCAGGCAGCAGCTGCTGGGAGCCCTAAAACGAAGGGGAACAGGATGACAGAGGACTGGTAATGGAGATGGAGCTCTTCTCCTGTAAATGAGTGCTTTGAAACAGGAAATTGGTCATTTCTATTCATTAGCATTGGGTTTTTTTGGAAGGGGGTGATGGTTTTGTGCTCTCCATGTGGGACATCTGCAGCTGGCAGGGCCAGGGCTCCCAGCAGCAGCTGTCAGGATTAGGTGACTGGGATGTCCCTGCAGAACTGAAATTTGGGTTATTCAGTTTCTTCATGGAATCATGGATTGGTTTGGGTTGGAAGGGACCTTTCAAGGCCATCTAGTCCAACCCCCTGCAGTAAGCAGGTACATCTTCAACCAGATCATGTTGCTCAGAGCCCCGTCCAACCTGACCTTGAATGCTTCCAGGGATGGAGCTTCTACCACCTCTTTGGGCAGCCTGTGCAGTGTCTCACTGCCGTGGTGGTCACTGCGTGGAAGGTGTTCGCTGGCCGGTGCCCTGTGCTGTGCTGCAAGGGGGTGGCCAGAGTGTGGAGCTCAGGGCTGGGTGGCCAAGAAGCTGCCATCACAGAGGTGATGGTGGATGTCCAGGGGTGATGGGACAGCAGACTGACTACTTCGAAAGTAAAGGCAGGGAAATGTGCTGCTCCCCACGGGGCACCTGTCCCTCCTGCCCCAAACACTCGCTGCCCAACTGTACTGCAGGTGCAGAGCCATCCCAATGTGAGCTGGTCCTCAGCGCTCAGGGTTGGAATGGAGCAACGCTGCAGCATCCAGACAGGAACCTGGAGAATTTCAGGTTTATTTTGCACTTCCCAGATACTTTTCGCTGAGGTTCCCAAAGCGCGTTTCAGATAATAGGCAATTTGTCCTTTTACTGCCCCTTTCAGGCTCACAAACGCTATTTTCCTTTTCCATGGAAGCAATCTTGAGCACAGGGAAGCTACTTGCCCTCTGCAGACGTGCACGGTGCAGCCAAGGCTGGGAGAGGGTTTATTCAAGAGTCTCAGTCCTGAATTCCCCTTTTTATGCTGTTTCTGCCAGATCTGGGTCTATGGTTCTCCATGAAAAATAGTGAAGACAACAGAACTGTGGAAATAGATGGTACATGGAAGCACCCTGGGTGATGGGTCCCAGCCAAGCTTCAAATCTGCTCCTGGTTGTCAGGGTTTATGAATTGCTGTTATTTTGAGAGGTTGCTTTGTACACTTAATAGGTGTGTGATTGATCCTGGTGCCCAGGAGATTGGCTGTTTTCATCAGGTCATTTTTTATTTATAACCTAAAGCAGCTGGAAGTTTCCTCCTGGAGGGACTGGAGGTCCCCAGAGTCACGCTGGGCTGGTGGCAGGGATGGGTCCTTCTGCTGTCTCCAGCTGGCTGTGAGTTGGCATCAGGGTGAGTCCCGAGAGCTGTGGTGGCTTGAGTGGGGGTCTCCCTCGCCCCGGCATGGGGATGAGGTGGTGGAGAGCCTGGTGCCAGCGTGGGGACCTCTCAGCCTTGTTTGGTCTCTGCAGGAACATCTCTGGAGAAGGACCCCAGCTCCTCAAGCAAGGAGAGGCTGTGCCAGAGACAGCACTTGGGATGGAGCCTGCTCTCCCAAAGGGACTCCCCTCTCTCACTCACCCAGCCCTTTCCCCACTCATCCATGGGTTTAAAAAGAGCTTTTGGGGGGTCTCTTTAATCTGGGACACCTCAGGGTAGTGGTAAGACTTGCTGAGAGAGGGTGGGAGGGATGTGCCTGAGTGTGCACCCACTTCAATTAACCAGCATGGTGTAAAACACGACCGAGCTCCCCATGCCCCTTGCCCAGACTCAATCAGCTCTCCCTTTAATGAGGGCCTGCCTCGTGCCTCACTCAGCTAATTAAAGAGCCCATGCCAGTAAGCTGTGGCACCAGGTTGACGGTGGGGAGCTTTTCTGAGCAGGATGTGAAGGGAAGAGGGATCATGGCTGGCAGCAGCTGCTTGGCTGGGGGCCCTGTGAATTGAGCTCACCCCCGCCGAGCTACTGGAAATGGAATATCAGGTTTTAAAACCCCGTTATAAATACGAGCGCAGGAGCTGATGCAACCCCGGCAGACGCAAGTGAGGTGTTTAGAAATGGGAGACTGTGGGTGGGGGAGGCCGAGCCGCCCCGCTCCCCCCGGCCCTGAAACCCGAGTTGGCCCCGCGGCTGCCCAGGGCTCCCCGCCACCTTCCGCCACCGCCACCGTGAGGGACGACTTCGGGCTTCGGTGAGTGAATCGGCCCGTGGAGTGAGCGGGCTGGATTCACTCGGGGGTCTCTCTCCCTCTAGGAAGTGTGAGAGTTCCCCTTGTCAGCATGAACATTTATATCTACGCACACTAACGCCCGTGGGAGCCGCCGTCTCAGCAGCTCCGTTTCCGCTCCGCACGGGTGATGTTTTTTGAGAGATTTTTGGTGGAAGCTGCTTGTTCAGTCCCCACGTGTGATTCCCAGGATCAGCACTGGCCCAGCTCTGCTGCAGCACCTGAGAGCAGCTCTGGAAATGTGGTAGTTCCCAGTGAGGCACAAAACCTGCTCCTCTCCCTCCCCCGGACAAGATGCAATATGCAAATATTTCCCTTGATAGGGAAGTGCTGGAGAATCTTTATTAAGATTTTCCCTGCTCAGAAAAGGGTTTTGAGGCTGTTGCTGCTCTGCCTACAGAAGAGGAATAGAGCTGGGGAAGGGTCTGGAGCACAAGTGTGCTGAGTTCCCTTGTGGCTGAGGGAACTGGGGGTGTTGAGCCTGGAGAAAAGGAGGCTGAGGGGAGACCTTGTGGCTCTGTGCAAGTCCCTTGGAGGAGGGTGGAGAGAGGTGGGGGTGGGTCTGTTCAACCAAGGCCCAAGGGACAGGCCAAGAGGAAATGGGCTCCAGTTGTGGCCAGGGCAGTTGAGGTTGGATGTGAGGAAGAATTTCTTTGCTGGAAGGGTTCTGAGGCATTGGAAGGGGTTGCCCAGGAGTCCCCATCTCTGGAGGGATTCACAAGTCATGTAGACATAGTGCTGAGGGATATGGTGTTGGGTTCGTGTTTGGAGTCAATGATCTTAAAGGGCTTTTCCAATCGAAGCAGTCCTGGGATTCTGGGGTTGTGCGAGCCCAGGTAGGAGCCCCAGTGCTGAAGCTGCCTGTGTGGGTGTCCATCACCCATGCCTGCAGCCGGTGGGATCAAGCAGGAGCTGGGATGTGGCAGCAGAACCCTCCCTGTGCATGCTTTGCAGAGTCCTTTAGGTGTCATGCTGGAGTGGTGAGTCCCCTCCTGAGCCTTCAGCCTCCTCCTCCCCCTCCTCCTCGCTCCTGCCTGACCCTTTGGAGACTTCGGTAACTCTGTCTCCTGGTGTTTGGCTCAGGGTGAGTCACATGGAGCTGCCACGGCCGCATGGCCTGGCACACTGTGGGGCTGCTGCTGCCACCGGCACGTCAGGCAGGGGGTTGGAAGCAGCTTTGAGGATCTATTGAGCTCGTGGGGTGTCCTGGGGTGCTGCCTCCTTCCCCCACCCCTTTCCCACTCCATGGGGCGCTCACGCTGCTCCCCGCTCCCCTGGGAAGGGTATAAATCATTTTCCCTTCATTAGCCAGGCGGGTGTTGGGTTACCCTGGGCTCCAAAGCATCCTCCGTGCGCTGTCTCACATGCCAACAGTTTGCTCAGGGCTCTTGGCCAGCTTTGGGGAAAATCTAAGTTTCCTGGTGGTGACTCACTGTGGGTAACGTTTTTTGGGCAGAGGACTGGGAACCCCCAAGGCAGAAAGAAGTATCTCCTGCTTCTTGATGTCCCATGCACTGATCAAGCAGAAATCCAGCTCTGGGGTGGGAATGTGGCTTGGAAGGGGTTAAAACTAGGAGCTGCCCCTACTCTGCATCTGCTCTTCACCCTCTCCCCTGGGATGGACTGTCCGTGTCCTCTGCTGGCTCTGTCTTACCCTTGGTTTTTTGTCCTGGTGTTACTTTACTTCCCAGCTTTCCATTCGCTTGCTCTAACTTTCTTCTTGTTCCTTTTGCATCTTCAGTCTTGGTCCTTTCTCCTCCCACTGTCAGCTTTTTGTCCACCCCGGGGTCCTGAGCCCACCCCTGGGTCACGCTGCCCACGGGAGGGGAGAGCCCCAGGCTGGAGGAGAAGCTGGAGCTCCATGGGGCGGCTCCTGGGGCAGGAAATGGGGCAGCATGGAGGGATCTCCAAGAGACCCCCAGTGCAGTGTGGCACCACTTTGAGCAGAGTTGTCCAGGTATAAAGTGAACTGTGTTCCTGTTGCATTAATTTGCATTTCCAGTCCTCTTTTGAGGCCAGACCAGGTGGACTGGGACCCACGATGGACCCAGCCTGGCGTGTCCAGCCTGCACCTCTGTACTGAGCTATTTTCAGGCTGGCTCATCTTGTTCCTGCCTTGGCATTTCCAGGGTGAGGGACATTAGAAGCTCTGGAGCTGAGCCACTGGAGAGGAGGGATTCAGTGGTGGAGCTCTTGTGGAAAGATTGGATCATTCTGTTCAAAGGTAGAAGATCCCTCTTCTCTGGAGGCAGTTCAAAAAGCCTGGAGTTGCTTCCAAAACTCAGATTATCTGACCTTGGGTGTAAATGCTCTGCCCCTGTGCAGGGCAACCCGTACCAGGCTCTGTGCTCTGGGAGGGACCTGGACCCTGCAGGACCCAGCTGAGCACTCGGGGCCCTGGGGTGCTGTTTGGGGAGCTGACTCTGGTCCCCCTGACCTGATTGTGGCCCTCAGAGCTACCTGTTTCCAGGTGCCATCCACGCCTCTTCCTCAGGTTCCCCTCCTGTGTGGCAGCACATGCAGCCCATGGGTCCTGTTATCTAGCCAAGGAGCCTGAGAAACATGCATGCAGGTGGATGAGAGCAAGGGGAAGCAGAAGCTGTCTCACCTCCCACATTGGTACATTTGAGATGTCCCTCCACCTCAGCAGAGCCTGTGATGGCTGGAGGAGGTCTGACCCCATCACCCTGAACCAAGCGCCTCGGGCATGGCCATCCCCCTTCGCTCTGGTGCACCCAGTAGGTGTATCTCGTGCTTGCATCCCACCTGCCTTCTGTCACCTCCCCTCTTCCCAATGGACGTGGGGTCTGCTGAGCTGTCTCAGCACCAGCAACCCCATGTCCCCAAAATCTGCACCTTGAGTTCTGGCCCTGCAGGTCTGAGCTCTCTCTCTGGTTGTGTGGCTTTGTTTCCCCTTGGTGCACACCAGAAGATGGATGTGGGACAGCTGCTTGCGGGGGGAGGCACGTCTTAGGTGTGGAAGGGGCAGACAGGTCCCATTGGACTTTCCCTCGTTAGTCTTAGCCATCCCCTAGAAGAACCACCATGGGCAGGAAGTGTCAGTGCTTGAGAGGTGACCAATGTGTCCTCTGTGAGCCAGGCTGGTTTCACGGACCACCTGGAGATCCACCATGTGGAGCACGGCTAATCCCCTGTCTGTAGGTGGGGTCTCGTTCCTGCTCCGTGGGATTTTTACCATCCGTTTCCGCAGACAGTGGGTCTGGGGCTGATCTGGTCAGGAGGGGAACAGAATAAGCAAATCATAGAATGGTTTGGGTTGGAAGGGACCTTAAAGATCATCTAGTTCCAACCCCCATAGTATTTGTGGTTCCTCTGTGGGTTGTTGGCTGCTTGGGAGAACAAAGGTGTTGTGTTGGGGAGCAAGATGGTTCCCAGGGAGAGGGGACCTGCATGGAGTTCAGCCTTTTACCGTGAGGCAGGAGAGGGGAAAGCAGAGGGGAGGAGAGAAGCCAGATGGATGCAGTGTCGTGAGGAGTGGTCCAACGCCTGATGCTGTCTGCTGTGCTCCCATGGATGGAGCATCGTCCCTCCCGGTCCCTCCGTGCACCACGCTGGGTGCACAAAGCCCCACCAGCAGCTGGGATGTGGGTGAAACAGAGAAGACACTCCCGTTCCCTTTCCCAGCAGGCTGGAGGCACGGAAAGGAGCAGGTTGGGTACTAGGGATGTGGGAGTGTAGATGCTTCTCCCCTCCTTTCCTTTCCTCCTGACTTTATAGTGGTTTATGGGGTTGAGCAGGTTCCGCAGCACCTCCCCACAACCCCCTAAAGGCCGGCTGCCGGCTCTGCTGCCCCTTGGGAGAAGGGGAGGCTGAGGGCGGCTCGCTGGGCTTTTGGGACCCGCGCGCTCCCAGGGTGCAACGCACGATCCATGGGAAAAGTGGGATGGTGGCGGGAGGGGAAGGAGAAAGGAGCAGGAGGAGAAGGGTGTCTCCCCTCGCCCCCCCAGCCCGCTGAGCGTGCGGTGGATTCCTGCCGGCTGGGCTCCTGCGAGGGCATTATCCCCGGGATGAGCTCATGCGCCAAGCGCGCGGGTTATTTGTGCGGTTCCGGGTGCTGGGGGCACCGGTGGCGGATTCCCCGGAGTTATGTGCAGTTGCCATTTCCACGCATTCCTGGGTTAACAGCCGATCGGGTTTCGCTTTTCACAACCCCATTGAGCGCTCAGGACGAGGGCTCTGGACGCTGGTGGAGAGGAGTGAAACCCCTCGGCTGTTCAGCTTCTGCTTTCCCACACCTTTCCTTCCCCCTTCCTCTTCCTTGATCTCTTCCAGACCCTCCCTCCTTTCTCCCATGGAGTTGACCACATTGCAGGTTCTCCATCCCTCTCCTCGTTTCGAGTTGACCTTTGATTTGTGATGCTGATAGAAGCTTGGTTGAGGTCATCGCTGTGTTGTGATGCTCAGAGGAGAGCTCCTGTGCTCTTGCTGGTGTGTGGACCAGGCTGGTGATGAGTCACTGCACCCTTCAGTGCCCTTCCTGTGCAGTGTCCTGCTTGGTGCGAGGCAGAAGAGCAGGGGCTAGAGCAGGACAATTCCCTGCTGCCTCTTGGTCTGTTCTCCACTCACAGGAGGACCTCGGGGAAGGTGGACAGCTGGGGAAGGAGACTTGGCTGTCATCTCTCTGTTTATAATTACAAAAGTCTCCAATAGGTCGGTGATGGGACCAGCCCTGTTAGGGTGTCTATGACTAAGTTGGAGGATCAGGTCATCTCAACTACCGACCTCTCCCAGGCCATGAGAGACTCTGCCAGGCTCTGGGGCATCTGCATGTTGCTGCTGTGCCATCCATGGTTAAGGTACTCTCTTCAGAGCTCAGCTTGCTCAGCTCTTAGTTCTTTTCCTGGTGAGGAAGGGGCAGGGGAACCAGCAGGGCCATAACTTGAAAGAAATGAGCTCTTCTGGGGCTGGTGGATGCCCATATGCCAGGGAGGCTCTTGGCCAGCCTGCAGCTTGCCTTGCCAGCCAGAGTGGTGGCCCTGCTGCCTATACTGAGCCAGCTCCACAGGAGCAATTGGGGAGAGCTTGGGTGCACCTCCAAAGGCGTGAAGCCAGCGCACGTAGATCAACACATCTCCTATTTAGTAGCAAAGTGGCTGGAGTCTGTTCAGTTGCTTTCCAAGGTCACAGAGTCCCACAATTGCCTGGATTGGAAAAGCCCTTTAAGCTCATCAAGTCCCGTCATTAACCAAACACTGACGAGTCCCTGACTAAACCACATCCCCAAGCGAGGCTCTGCCAGGTGAGGACACGCCGCCTCATCTGCTCCAGCACCTTTCTAGGCATCATCCCCGACCACTCCAGTCCAGCCCCTGGACCACCCTTCCCCACCAA
>NW_010332922.1:0-4000 GCF_000700745.2 Antrostomus carolinensis | reverse complement strand
TGCCCTTCTCTGGACACGCTCCAGCACCTCCATGTCCTTCCTGGAGTCAGGGACCCAACACTGAACATTTTGTTCAGTCATCCCAAAACTGTTATCCCAGCTTTGAGAAGGAGCATCTGCATGGAAGCTCTTTGCTATGCCGGCATCTGCCCTGTGACTTCAGGGGGTGAATTTGCTGCCACCTCCTAGCACAGACAGAGGAGCGACTTGCTCTGCCAGCTTTGAAGTGACCTTCAAAAGCAGTGCCAAGCAGGGAGACCAGGGAGGTCGTGGTGGAGAAATACCACTTCTTAGATTTCCCTGACTCCATGTCAGGGAGTGAGGTGAGTGAGAAAAAGCCTGATCACCCAAAATGGATTTCCACCCTGAATCCAAGAGTCTCTGAGACCTGCGGGGAAGAATCCGCTCATCACTTGTGACCGTGCAGGGGAGCACTTGGAAAGGGAACCGTGGGAAGGTTTGAGTAGCGTGGAGTTTATGGGGATTTTCTGCTCTCCAGACTGTTGAAGGTGTGGGGTGAAGGTGTTGGGTGGGGGTGCTGGGTGAGGGGTGAGGGTGTTGGGTGAGGGTATGGGGTGAGGATGTTGGGTGAGGGTGCTGGGTGGGCCTCGGGATTTAGTAGGCAGGTGCTCTCCAAGTGGGAGTGCTGGTGTTGGCTCTCACCCATCCAGCCCTGAGATCTGCAGGCACATCCCCTCTCTCTTGCTCACCCCTGCAGGGGTGGGAACCACATCCCAGAACAACGGGGAGGAGTTGCTGGTCTCGATGTGCTTTGGTTGCTCTAAGAACCAGCCTTTTCTGAGAAAAATCATGCATGCAAATCATGCTGCTGTGCTGCTGGGTTGTGAGGACGTGAACAAGAGGCGTTTATAACAGCAGCCTCGGAAAAAAAAATTGCTGAAACTGCCTATGTCGAATGGGGCAGAGGACTAAATGCAGAGACTGATTTTATTGTTTTTTCATCTTCTGTGCCTTAAAAAGGCAAAGACGGAGTGATGTGAGCAGATAGAAAACATGGTAATGGCACTTCAGAAAAATCTCCTGCTAAAACTGGAAGAACACACCTGTAATCGTGGCAGATGTGTGCGCTGCCATGCTGTCCTGCTCTGCTGGCGAGGAGATCGGCCGGCGCGTTATTTTATATCCACTGTCTGTGCATCACAGAATCACAGAATCACAGAATATTAGGGATTGGAAGGGACCTCAAAAGATCTGTTAACCTTGTCACACCAACCTGCGTGATTTCCTGCTGCCCATTTTTTTCCTGTGGAACCTTAGGATGCTGTGGGTGAAGTTTCCCTTGGGTCTGTGGGTCCACAGAGAAAGGGAGCGGGAGGAAGGTGGCGGTTGGAAAGGAGATGCTCAGCAAAGCTCCCTGGTCAGGGATGGAGAGCGGAGGAGCCGGGGGTGAGCTGGGCTCCCACACCCCTCCAGAGCAATGGAAAGGGAGGAAAACGGAAAAGAAAACACAGCTTAGGAACAAACACATGAGTGTGCGCCGAGCGCTGCCCGCTCAGAACTTCTCCTTGTTTAGCAGGAGAGAGGTGAAGGGTGTTGACATGTTAAGTGGTCCCAATTAGGCCTGGGAGTTAACACCTTATTAAGTGGGACCAGGGGCAGTTGGCAGCTCCACAAGCTGCGGCTGCAGGCTCAGCCAAGATGACAGCGCGGAGGCTTGTCCCCAGGCTTGTCCCCAGGCTTGTCCCCAGGCTTGGCTTGTCCCCATGCGCCATTCATTTGGGACATCAATAAAACTCTCCCGACTTCGGGGCAAGGCAGCAAACCCTGCTGAGGGCAGAACAGGAGTCCTGCAGCAGTCAGAGCAGGCAAGGGCTGGAGCCCAGCGCTGGCTTCGGTGGCCCCCGGTGTCCTCCCCAGTGCTCCCCTCCCTCCAACCGGCTTTGGTGCGACAGCAGCTCCCAGAGCAGGCGCTGCCTGGGCTCAGCTTTTCTGTTGGGGTTGCCAGCACCGCTCTCAGGTTCAGACAGAGGGGCTCAATCCTGTTCCCCTCAAATCTGGGGAAAGCTCCCAGGGGCTGGGACACAGGGACCTGGGCAGCGTGACCTTTCCTTACCCCACATGTCTCCAGCTGGTACTGGAGCGTGTGCCAGGCACGTGCCTTTGCTTCTGTGTCCTGATGTAGAAGCATCAGGCAGCAGAAAATATATATGGTGTGAGTCTATTTTTCTCTTCTTGTGCCGTGTTTTTGATTATTTGTGATCAAAGGGACAGAAAATATGCTTTATTTTATTTTATTTTATTTTTTTAAAGTAAGATGGTCATGGCGTAGGAGGGGTGCTGGAGCGTGAGCTTCAAGGGAAACACTAAATATCGTATGGCCCATGGCATGACTGTGAGCGCTGGTCAGGCTGCCTGGAGTCACTCTGCTCTTTGTTTTATGCGTTACTAGTTTTAGTGTTAAACGAGTTGTGAGCTGAATGAACGATGAGTGGAACCCCTTTGGGATGTCTGTCCTCCTGCCCCACTGCAATCGCTGCTCAGTTCCCGAAGGATCTGGCCAAGTCTGAGGCTTTTTGCTCGTTGGATTGCAGCTTTGGAGCCCTTTTCTATAAAACTCACTGTGAGGCTGCAACTACCCAGGAGCTGCTTCGTGGCCGATGAGTTGTCCCTGGGCTTGGTGTGGAGGTGACAGCCCAGGGGAAGGGTTCATCCCCCAGTGACTGTATGGGGGAGAGGGGGACGCCGGCCCATGAGTATGACTGCTACATTGTGCTTTTTATTGTGATTTATTGTGCATCCCCAAGAGCCTTTCCCAAGACTCAGCCCCTGATCAAGTATTTGCCCGTTGGCTTTTAGTGGCCTCATTTGTCCTGTTTCCTGATTCAGCCCATTTGGGTTTGAGCTTTGCCATGAGAAGTTCCTGCCATGCTACGGGACATCCTTGCGTTGTTGCCCCATTCGGAGGGTGAAACCCTGGCTGGGAATAGGGACAGGGGGTGAGGACTTCACCACTGCAGACCCTTGGTTTGGAGCAGGACGTGGCCCACGGGTTGGGGATATTTCAGAGCCCGGCCATGTATCTGGAAAGGACAGGGAGGGACATTGTGCCCTGGGAAAAGGTGGAGGATGCTGCAGGGCAGGGGCTGGGGCCGCCTTTGTGGCCCTGGAGGCTCTTATCACGCCACGGGCAGGGGACAGGGTCTGCAAAGCCAAAGGGCTTGGGGGGTGGCGAGGATATAGGGTGGGATTCACCTCCTCAGGGCAAGAGTCTTGTCCTCTATGAGGACTCTATGGGGACTCTGACACCCGGACCTGTACCTGGGAGGTCCCTGTGCAGTGCTGGGAGCCCCTTGCTCAGCCTCTGTCCCAGCTTCCCCCCATCTCCACTGTGCCATGGAGCAGATGCAGAGGAGCAAGGGCGGTGTGTCCATAAGCTCCTTGCAGGGAAGATGTGTGTGGTCTGTCCACAGAAACACAGATCTTGGTCGGTGGGGCCATGGGGGATGCCAGAGCAACCCACCTCCAGTGCAGGAGGATCTGTGTCTGCTGGACACCCCAGGACATGGCAAAGAGATGGGATTTTCCTGTGCTGTCGACGGCTGGCATTCCCAGAACGCTGATTTGGTCCCATGGATGCATCCAGCCCCCTTCCTTGCAGGTCCCTTTGGGGCTGTGACTACACAACCTGGGGTGGGGTGAGCTCAGTCCCTGCTTGGACAATCAACCTGTTGTGTTGCTCTGCTCCAGCTTCTGGTGACATTGCCACACCATCCTCATGCCCTTTTCCATACCTCCTCCTTTGCTTCCCTTACTTCGGAAAGGGGTAGATTTGCCATCATCCATGTGCGCCTGTGACCTCACTGCTGTCATCGCCTGACGTCACAGCACTGCTGGGAGGAGGAGGAGCCTCCTGGCAGGCGTGAACACATGGGGGGGGCGGGCGCGTTTAACTGAATCAGAACGGAGCAACGTCAAAAAACTGAGGCAGCATTAAAGATAAACTGCTGGAACTGTAATGGTTTGCAATGTTTGCTTTTAT
>NW_010332921.1:1233-3100 GCF_000700745.2 Antrostomus carolinensis | reverse complement strand
TCCAACCCCCACCACTCTGTGACTCTGTGATCCTGGCCTTGGCTCATGTGGCTGCTCCATGGCTCATCCCACCAGAAGAGCTGGTATTAGAGGAGGACAAACACCACGGAGGTGGAGAAAACCCGAGTGTGGTGTGTGTGCTCACACAAAACACCCCAGTGGAGTGTCGCCGTCTCGTCTGTCCCCGCCTGGCCCGATTCCCCCGGGTTTATTTGCAGAGAAAGGGTTTATTTTCCTTTCCCAGCACTGCAACCACAAGACAAACACAACGAAACCTCTCAAGCTACTTCCCGCTTGGGCCAGGTGCCGGAGGACGTTGGTGGCATTTGACCCCACAGCCCTGGAAAGTCCCATCAGCACCACACACCCAGTTCAGAAATCCCAATGGGCTCAGTTCCAAAGTGGGGAGGCCCTGAGGACACCCCAAAACTCCCTGCTTTGGGGTTTTGTCCCTAAACCAAGGGATTGGGAATCAGGAGTTGATCATTGAGCTGTTGCCATCCCGGTGTCTCCAGTGCCAAGATTTCCAGCCCTACCCCCCAAAACACACTCACATCCAGGATTATTTCTTTGGCTCAGGACTTGGCGTCGCTGGGCTGAGACATCTCAGCCGTGTTTCATTTTTGAATGCGGGCGGAAAGGTCCCTACGGGCCAATTAATCTAGTTGCAATTAAAGACATTCATTATGTCATTATTCATAGGTGAAGACGTGAGAAGGACTAGGTCACTGGAGCTTGTTTTGAGTGTCCTGGACATCAGCCACTCCACAGAGCAGTCCCAAACTTGAGTAGTTTAATAGTGGAGTTGAAGCCAAGGAGCCCAGCAGGACCTGAGAACATCCATCCCCTTCCCGTTCACCGCTGAGCCCTCACCCCGTGGAAAACACATTTGGGATCTAAGGTACAAAAGGCCAAAGCTACAGTCGACAGCAGGAAGGAAACAGGAAAAACTTCGGCATCACCGTCCGGAGCCCAAAGAGACCTTTGGGGACATGTGGAACCGGATGCTTCCAACCAGACTTGGGTAATGCTGCCCATGGTTTGAGTGATGCTCCTCAGCTGGTGACAGGCAGGAAGCATCTCCTGGCTCAGGACAGAGGTTGTGATGCCACTAAGGGGTTGGCCTTGATGTCACCTTGGTGGCACAGAGGGAGCAGGTTTAGCCCTTACAGCATCCCCTGAGCTTTGGCAGTCAGGGCAGGACACCAGCACGGGGAGGTGTCCCATGGATTGTCCCCGACACCGACTTGGCTTGGAGAAGAAGCAAACATGACCCCATTGGAAGCCACCACCTCCTTTAATTCCCCGCTAGAGAAGCGAGGCCCAGCCCAGCTCAGAAATTACAAGGTTTTCACACCAGAAAAGCCCTCTGGCCCATGTCACGAAGCTGCTGGCAACCCACCGAGGTCAACGCTGGCCAATCTGAGCAGGGAAATGGTGACTTTTCCTCCTTGAAGACCCCTGCCAACTTCAACAGGCCACGGTGGGAAAGGAGCTGCCTCTGTCATCCCCATCCTCCCAGGGCTCAGCCAAGGGGGGTTTTGCAGAACCGGGACCTGCCCATGGGTCACACCTTGTCAGCTCCTGCCAGAGAGAAGCTGTAGCCTGGCCAGGATGTCCCCACACTGCTCACACCGAGGGTGGACACCTCCATGGGGACACCAGGAGAGGGGTTCTTGGCAGCTTTGGGGACAAGCTAGCCAGCAGCACTGTCCCATCCTACAAACAGTGGGGGTTGTACAGCAGCGACGTGACCCTAAACCCACCAACTCTTGGTGGACAAGGCATTGGGGGCCGAGCTCAGATCATGGAGACCCTGTTCTTGATGTAGACGTGATATGGGTCACTACGTTTGTCCACTTTGCGG
>NW_010332921.1:0-731 GCF_000700745.2 Antrostomus carolinensis | reverse complement strand
TGACCCCGTGGAGTGTCTGGTTCAAGGCATTAAGCACTGCTTGGAAGCTTCGGTGCCAGGTCTCTGTTTGGTTGTCCTCCTCCATGTCCTCACCCAACCTGTGGGGAAGGATGAGGTGGGGGGCTCAGCTAGAGCTGCCCCTCACAGTGGTGGTGCCACTGGGATGGGGTTGACCCCATCGTTGACCCTCAACGATGACCACCAGAGCTTCATGTCAGCTAGAGCTGCCCCCGCAGTGGTGCAGTGGTGGTGCCACTGGGATGATGCTGGGGATGTTCTGTCAGACTCAATGATGACCCCAAAATGGTCCTTGATGCGTCTCCTCTGCCACACAGAGGTACAAGTGGGGACATCAAAGCCCTGTGCATTCACAGCAGCCCCCTCCCCAAATTTCACTCCTCCCATAGATGGAATAAAGCCCCCAGAGCTTCATGGCAGCTGCCTGTCCCCTCTCCTCCCTGGGGCTGGGGACAATGAGGGGACACAGCTGTCCTGGGGTGCTGAGATGGTTGAGTTCAAACCTTGCTCCCCACAGGGAGTGGGAGGATGGTGGGCACCACCCATGTCCTGCACCCTTGAAGGGTGCAGATCTGGCACCCAAGGGACCCCGGAAGGGCTGTCTGGGGTCCCCCATCCTAAATAACAGACCCTCCCCCCCACCATGGGACATGGTGACCCTCTGCCAGCCCACCCCACCCCATGAGCCCTTTGCACCCTCACGTACCCTCGTG
>NW_010332920.1:0-220 GCF_000700745.2 Antrostomus carolinensis | reverse complement strand
ACGAACACTGGGGACAGTCGCCTTCCTATCAGCGGAGTGCCTTCGTCTTTTAGTGGGAGGGTGGATCTCAGCCTAATTAAAAAAATAAATTAATAAATAATCTTCCCTCCTCCCCCCAACATTAACCTTCGATTCCCTTGACAGCTAGAGCCCTGTTTGTCTCGCAAAGGCTGCGGAAAGCACCCGAGGTTCAAATAAACGGCAGCCAATGCCGGCAAGA
>NW_010332919.1:391-628 GCF_000700745.2 Antrostomus carolinensis | reverse complement strand
TAGGATTCCTTCACCGCCACCGTGAAGCTGCCAGAGGAGAGGACACGGGGTGACAGCACCATCCCAGGGTCCCCGTCACCATCACCCCCAGTCATCCCAGTCATACCTCTCCCAGTAGCTGCAGACGTTGGGGTCACTGGGCCGGAGGGCGGCCAGGAGGCAGGCGCGTGTGACCAGCACCGCAGCCCTCAGCACCATCCTGCATGAGGAGATGGAGACCCTTCACCCTCCGCCTCG
>NW_010332919.1:0-344 GCF_000700745.2 Antrostomus carolinensis | reverse complement strand
GATTTGGCTTCACATTCCTCCATCCAGAGAAACATCCCCAATCCCAGCCCCCGCTGATCCCCCAGCACCGACTGGTGCCAAGGGGAAACTGAGGCACAGCCGTTCAGCAACCTGGGTGGCCTCACAAAACCTCATCCCAGCATCTGGAGACATCCCGGGGATGCATCCCAGCATCACCATGAGCTTTCCATGGGATACCACCCCAAAGAAGGGGACATGGGGTGCCGGGGGGCAGCTCGGCACGCGGCCCCCAGCCCTGGCACGGCGCCTCGTGGCCCCGTTTCAACCCGGTCCGTGTTTATTTCCAGTTGTGTTTCCTGGATCCGTCCTTTTCTTTCTTACCC
>NW_010332918.1:0-12011 GCF_000700745.2 Antrostomus carolinensis | reverse complement strand
TTTTTTTTAATCCTTGAAGTTACTTAGCTTTGTTTGCAAAGATCATCATCACCTAGGGCTGGAAGGTGAGGGTGCCATTGCCGTCTGCAACTCTCCTCAGTTCTGTGCCTGTACTTTCTATGTATAAATCAGGTCAGTGGTCATCTCGCGCCATGTCTGCAATGTCAATTAATTTATGAAGCACTTGGAGCACTCTGGTTAGAGAACTGTCTCAGCAGGCAGGCTATAGAGGTACAGCGAGGCAAAACAAGTGCAGCAACTCCACTTAGGGGTGTTAGAAGCAGAGGTCTGGGTTTGGCAGATCTACTTGACCAGGGACTAGATGTCTTTAATACAATTTTATGTAAGAGAAAGGAGGGAGAGGGATTGTATTGCAATGCCTTTTCTTAATATCAAATGTCACATGTGTCTTTCACAAGAGAGCTGTACTGCAGGATTTGTCTAATCACGGAGCGAGCACTTCTAGCCACCTTGTTCAGGACCCTGCAAGTGACTGGAGTGTGTAACAAGAGCAGCAGCGCAGCCAGCTCGACTTCATCTGCAGCAATGCTGGGGGCCACCTTAAGGTGGCAATAGTTAGTTGCTGTCACAGGCTTCAACAGAATTACACACGGTGGGGGTAAAAATAGTCATACATCCTTTACCAGTTTCCCACTGTGGTGTGCTTTGCAGTACTGGTTATTGAGGAGATGGGAGGCTTTATTTTGATCTCACCCATATGGCAGCATAACATACTGTACAACGTCAGAATCAGCCTTAAAAAATAGGTTTGTAGTAAAGTGGATCTTGCTTTATTTTTGGATATGTTTTCAGCAATGTTGTTTATGCATCAAATCCATTTTGTGTACAGGGGAGGGGACTTGTTACTATGGAAAGTGAAAGTGCTTGACAGGACAAATGTATTGCATATATGCTTCTAAAAGTTTCCTGTACCAGTCAAAGATAAGTTTAATTTTCCTTTAACTCAAACCAAGACTTTCTTAAGGCTGAATCATAAAATGTTTGATTTCTACACCAAATACTGAGCTTCCTCACCCTAGAATGACGTTTTTCCTTTTACAGTCAGGTGTGCCTGTAATGCTACGTGTGCCTCAGTGTGACAGGAGTCAGGAGTGGGGTGCTCCTATTTTCTTGCCATTTCTTAGAGAAAAGCATTTAAGTGGAATTTATAAAACACTATTTGAGGTGTAGCAGTTTGAAGTGGTCCCACTGCAACTTACATTGTTTATTTAGGGGATAAAGTTGTAATTTCTCACACTTGAAAAACTTTTTTTTTGGTACCCCAGAATCATCTGTCCTGGAAAGCGAGAGAAAGCTGACGTGACGGGTGATCTCAGACTTAGCGTTTCAGGATTTTTACAAACCCTAAGCTTGGGGAGAAGTGGTAGGAGGAGCAAGTGGGAAATGACTAAAGCAGCGTTCCTGTGAATCTGAGCAAAATAAAGTAGCCCTGTTTCTCCCCAGTCTAGTAGAAGATAGTTTTAGGAACATAAAGTAGTTGCTGCCTTGTTCAGGGTTTCTGATCCAGAGTCAGGACTAATTCTGAGTAGAAGGGTTTCCTTCTCTTTCTTTCAGATGTTGCTTTTGTTCAGTGTGAATGTCTTTTGCTTTTAGGCCATTTGGGGCAGTCATAAACCAGACAATATGGCACATGGGCCTGAAGTTAACTAAGATTTGTCTCCAGATCTGCCTTCTCAAGCCAAATTCCTTTTGAGAAGGGGTTTTGTCTGTGCAAGTGCAGCAGTGTGACACCAGCATTATATTCTTTCAACTCTAATATGTAGTTAGTTTAATCGTATGGACCATTTAATGTGCACTTCCTTTTCTAAGCAATTTCAACAAAGTATTCATAATTACAAAAACATGGTTTAGCAGAAAAACAAACAAAAATTCTTCAGTATCTTTCCTGTTAGGCTGTTCTTGGCCCTTTTCCTAACAGTTGCTGGCAAAGTTCAACTTCACTGTTCATTTCAGAGGCTCAAGCAGGGGTAGGGATGGACTTCACTGTAGCCTACAGTAATTAATATTCCTTGGCACAAGACACATGTTAAAGGGGTACTGGCAAAAGAGGAGTCACAATACCAAAAATTCAACCAGTCCTTGGAACTTGAGATCAAAGAACCGTAAAATGAGAGTTAAAAAGCAGGATTCACATTTTTTTGCTGAGGAAGAGGAGCAAGGTGTAGAAGATTGCAAGTAGTATCGGAGTGTTATAAATAATATGGTTGGGATGAAGTGCTTTTGGCTTACCTGAGACTTGACTTCTCTGAAATTTAGATGTGTTTGTTGCTTGGTTTTCTCCAACCACACAAGTTTGGTGTGGTTCTACGAGAAGTTGGTGATGTCCTGATTTACCTAGGTGCTCACCTAGGCACAGGTACATGACATCATCTGCAGTGCCTGGATGACTAAGGTGGCTTAGCTAAACAGGACTACAACCCTACTGGACCAATGCTCTGTTTAACCAGCCTTTGTGAAAACTGCCTGTAACCAACACTGGCAATCAGATCAAGCTGTGTATTGGTCTCTCAAGGCTGTGCTCTCCCACTGGAGACCCGGGGTGGCTCAGCTGAGCACCTCTTCCCCACAACCAGCCTGGGCTGCTGCTGGAGCTGTACCCAGGTGGGAGTACCTGGGAGGCGTGAGATGCTATAGTGTCTCTCGGGACTCTGTCCCCTCCCAGGAGCCCATCCTCAAATGTATCGATAGAAAACATATTTCTGTTTGTCACTTGTTTATGCAGCCTTCGCAAAGAACCTCATGCACTGAGACAGCAGAAAAGTTAAGGGGCTTGATAGGAGGCAGAGGGGGGCAGGAAAAAAGAGGAGGGGGAAGATTTTTCTCAGGTTTTATATAAGCAACCATTCTGGAGAAAGCTGCATTCCAGTGTCACTGGCTTATGCTTGTTCTGAACTTTTCTTGACATGTAGCCTTGACTGCAGAACGGTTAACACAATCTCCGTTAAGTCCCATGGCAAACAAACATTTTGGTGCGGCTGGTATTTGTTTGCTAGTTGCAGACAAGTCGATCTCATTAGAACTGCATTTACAACTTTTGCCAAGCATTTTGAAACTGGTTGACACGTTCAACAGCTGCCTGAGCTGGAATGGCATTCCATTCCCCGCCTCCATCTTATTAGCACAGGGGATGGCTTGATTAACGACAATTAGATGGAATTTTTAAAAATGAAACATAATTTGTCTTTGGAAGAGCCATGCAGTGTGTTTTCATTCTCTGATTTAAAATAAGCCACAGAGTCTGGGGTTTTATGGCTTTTCACAAAAGCCAAGAGAAGTGCTCACCCTGAGCTAACCCACAAAATTTGAAGTAAAAACATTTTAAAGGGTGATGCAAAGTGTTTTCAGCTGGTACTTAGCAAGGCTTTTACATTAAACTGCTTTTTAAAAAACACAACCAAACAAGAAAATTTTAGTGGTGACACTTAGATACGACTCCAACATAGGGATCACCATATGAGGTAGGTGAAGGAAAACTTTGCTGTCCACACCCTATTGCATATTAAACAATGCTGAACAGAATTTACACAATCTGCCCTTTTCTTGCACTATTTCCTCCTCACACTCTCGCTAACAAAAAGAAACATCAAGGCCGAGCTATCCAGCAGAGACTAGTGGATGGTCCTTGAATGTCCAGTCTGAGATCCCAGAAGCAGTCTTGACTCTGAGACTGGAGACTAAAAGCCACCTGTTTGTTGACTTTAACTGAATTGCTCCAGTTCATCTCACTGCAGAGGAGGTAAAGTTTGAGGTGGTCTGATAGATTCAAGCTTCATCTTAGAAGCTGTGGGATGAGTTCACATAGATGCAGGTTCCTGTCAACCTCTGCATCCACATCCCAACCCACGTGCAGGCACTTGGTCAGCCAGTGTGGCTCTAGCTAGTGTTGGACTACAGGACTGCTGCCTCACAAGTGCTGATTGTAAGTTTTAATGAGACAACCCAATTAGATGGCTTGACAGACCATCACAACAGTGACGCAACTGCACTCAAGCCCCATTACAGAAGCAGCAGAATTTCAAAGAACTGCTTTAAAAGAAAAGTCACAGAATAGCTCGCACACAACTCTGCAAACAACAACATCACCCACAGGCTGCGCGGAGCTAAGGGGAAGGGCTATGAGAGTAAAGGCAGAAACAAGACAAGTCAAAAGAATTAATCCAAATACTGATTTTTACTTTCTAGCACTCAGCATGGGCGCAGCTTGGCTTTCAGGTACCACCTATGCAGTATAACTGCTTGACATAACTCCCTCTGTATTGGCCTAACGGTGCCTACAGAGAGTTATAACATGGCTTTTGCAAAAATATGTGTGTGCAAAATTACTTGTGCCAGGCGGTGTGTTACATTGTCCTACAGGTACTGACTGATGCACAGGGCTGTATTCACTGATCCTCCCGCACCCACAAGGCATTTCCTACCTGAAAGCTGAAGGAAGTTTTTATCACCCTCCCCCCACTCCTTGACTTCAGAGGCTCAATAGATCTGGATTTTGGAATGTTCTGTCCTCTTCATCCTCCAATCAGGAATTGTTCATACCTCACCCTCCTGGCTTGAACTGAGAGGCTGGTTGTCCCCACAACATGCTACATGCAAACTCTGTGAATGCTTAGCCCCAAACCACTTGTTTTTAGCACGTTGAGCCTGATATCTTAAACATCACTGAGCCACAAGCCAGCTAGGAGTGTTTGGGTGACACTCCCAGGACAAAATTCCCTTTGCATAGTGTGCATTGAGCGATTCTCAGCAGTTAAATTCCTCTCCTGTTGACCAAAAGACAGGCCAAGTACAAGGTCCAGCAGGTTCAGCAAGGCTTCACCTGTCAAACCAGAGACCATTTTACAAAGCTCTTCTTTCCAAATGAACCCCTTTTGCTCATTTTTACATGTGTGTCAAGGAGAATCCAAGAGTAACAAAGAGGGTAATGAAAGTTGCTGGCTACTGGTATCACTGTGGCTTGTCAATGTTATTTTCCCTAAATTAAAGACCCATACACATATGCCGCTTGAACCGCATGGCACATGCATCAGAGAAGGAAATCTCAAGACATGAGCTGATGCTGAGAGGAGCAGTTGTTTGTCTTACCCACGAGAGTAAAGGAGACCCTTTACGGTGCTGCTGTAGTACACTGAGAGAGATGCAGGCAGCAGCTGCGTGGAACATCTGCTCTGCCCTACAAACCCTGTCCAAGTATCTCCTCCCAGCCTACTGCTAGATGCCATTCAAAGAGGTATTACACAGAGACATCTCCTTTGCCATCAGCTCTGACTGAGCCCCATCCCAGAAAGCTGCTGGGGGGAAGCACCCACTGAGGAGTGGTAGGCACCGTACTGTGGTTTCAGTTTCAGATCCAGTAACCGTAATGCAGCTGGAGCTGCAGCGCAGGCCACCACAGGCTGCAAACTCAGTTTCCCTCCCTGCCTGCTTTTCATGTTAGTATAAATCACTTGACAATGTGTGAAGTATTGCTGCCAGCTCTGACAGCCTCTTGGGAAGATCCAACAGACTATGACATGTCAGTGGGAGTTTTGCCTTAACAAGTCCAAACCAAGCTACCCCAACCCTTGCAGCAAAGAGCAACACTTCAGGAGGAGAACAGATGAACTTAGTAGCACTACAAACATACCCATGTTTGTTTCTGTGGGGTAAAATATCCTGTCAAGCAACAGGTCATTAACACATAGCTACCTAGTTTTCAATAAACTAGTGCCGCACTACTGTAGCATTAAATGACAACCCAGTGCCTAATAGCATCAGTGAAATCAGAGGACGTCCCTCTCCTAGAGGCTGTGCAGTCATAGCTCTGGAGGCTCTGACACGCACAGCAATACATGATACGCTTCAGGGAGAGGGGAGATAAGGCAGGGCAACGTGGTGCAGAGCAGAAAAGCTGCTCTGCAGACAGTGAGCTTGCTGGAGGTGCAGGGCGTGTAACAGGTTGGCAGGGTGGGAGATGCACACCCCAGAGCTGCCCTTGCAGCCCCCGAAAAAGGGATGCACCTTGAGAGCACGTCTGCTCCACACAGGCATTCCAGACACCGGTGAAGAGCTGCCATCACAGGGATGTGGTGTGCAGCGTGCACAACCACTGCTTTCTAGGGGCGTGGGGTGATGGAGAGGGGACAGCTGAGTGTGGTAAAACAACCGCCTCGTTTTCCACACTCTATCCAGAGCACTAGAGCCAGTGGCAGGTCAGACCTCTGCAGGCATATGTCAGGGGACAGATAAAAGCCAAACTGCTGTCAACAGCAAAGAGCCTACAACTGTATGCCAGAGCATGGATGCAGGTCTGCAGCGTGCCTCCCTCCCAGAGCACCCTGACACCTTTCTGCCAACAGAGTCCTTGTGCCACTACGCAGGAGGCATAAAATCAAGCCAAAACAAAAATAGCAAGAGGGAAGAAAGGCATTACAAGTGACTCACAAGGCCATTAATTTTAAGATGAAGGTCTCAGATGCAGTGACTGCATGGCTAGGCCAGTCAGTGAAACTCGGAGCAGCGGGCAGTGGTGCCATGGAGGAGCAGGGCAATAGCAAGCACTGTGGTTCACAAGCCTTTCCCTGGCAGAAGCTTTGATCCCTAAGGCCATCAGTCAAGTGACTGAAATACGAACTTCAGATAAGGCACAGTGCAGGGCTCCGAGGCCATCCTGCCCACAGCCCCTTCCTTCCCGTTTGCTCAGGCACCTGTGCGATAGTTTGTGTCACGACATGTCAAAACGCAGCATCGCGGCTCGGTGCTTGACGCCTATCTCCCCTCTGCTCCCTAAAACCCACATAAATTTGTCACAACAGCTCTAGAGGGAGGGAGGCCAGCTCTCCTCTGCCGGCCCCCTCACAATAGAGGATCACCCTATTTGTGTGCAAAGGAGAGGGGCTGCCACCTGGGCCGCCGCCCTCGCATCTGTAAGGGCTGGAGACAAGCCGCACAGATAGGCAGAAATCAATAAGCTGGCGGATCAGAGGGCCCGGCGGAGGAGCCGCTCTGTGCACACGCACAGGGGCCGAACATCTGTCAGGCAAACAAAAAGCAACCCAAGCGGAACAAAAGAGAGGATTATTTTCACTCAAGTTCTTCTTCAGTCTCAGCAGGCAACGTTCAAGCCGTCCTCGTATTCAGACACTGAGGCCTTATGGAGTACGGGCTGTCCGGGAAATGCCAAACGCTGTTACCAGAAGACAAAAGGGGGGGGGCAGGGGGGGGAGAAAAAAAAAGTAGATATGGAAAATTCAGACTGTCTTGTTGAGTGCGATCGAGCAAGGGGAAAGTGGAGGGGGCACTGATAAGGGGGTGCAGGGCAGGGAGAAGAGGGTAGGAGGACAGTGTGACAACGCGACGAAGAAGTTGACAACAAATCTCCACAGCAGTACTTGAACACAAGCTGATCGTATCAGACATGCCACAGAAGCACCAAACACTGGCTCACAGCTATGGATTCACAAGCACTGATGCTGCAGCCCCAGCTCCCCCGCTCTCATGGAAGGGCAGAGTTGCTGCAGAGGAACACTGTGGAATCAGCAGAGCTGGCCCCACTCCCCAGCACTCCCCTCACCTGGAGGGGTCCCAGCTTCACCCACGAGCCCCCAGCACTTCTAGGGGAGCAAAGGATTTAGGATAAGCTCAGAAACAAGCTGCCATGCCTCTCCCTTGTGCTCCGCGTTAGAGAGTGGACACGGTTACTTTGCTGCTGGGTTTCTCCAGCACAGCTGTCTCTTCTAATCGGCCTGTCATATACATGCTGGAAATAAGTGCTAAAAAGTAAATTCGTGGCGAAACAGATTAAGTTAGATCAGATTTGGGCTTAAAATGTCAGAAACCTTCATCCTTTCTGAAAGAGAAGACTTTTGTCCTCCAAATCATTTTGCAGTTGAGAGCTCCCTGTACTGCATTCATGTGCTGCTGCTCTGTGCCCTTATGCTGCTGTTGGCTTGGTACATTTTCAAACTTAATTTTTATTAGGGAAAAACACCCTCTAGGTTTTGGGTTTCCTTCAACAGTTTCACAGTATTTCACGGTAAGCTGCCTTCATTGCTGAAAGCAGGAGCTGTTCTGGATAAAGCTGAACTTGCTTAGTTGGAAAATTCACACTCTGACCTTGCAGCTCCGTGTCCATCAAATCCTAGCCCACAGCATCCCGCAAAATAGATGTATGTCTCAGCCTTGAAAGTGACTAGCTATAGAAGGCATGGGCTCTTAATGGCATTTTAGGGAGTATTACACACGTATATTGAGCCAGCTTCATTTTATCACATTGTGTTTGGGGAGAGATGTGAACTGGAAGAGATTTTGACTTAGGGAAAACAGGCACCCGTATTAAAAAAGTCCCAAAGTAATGACAGAAAAAAAAACAAATCCTACATACTTAGCTGCTGCCTTATCTTAGAAGTGCCTAAATTTCCTTTGCATAATTTACAGCACCAGACACAACTGGGTTGGCTGCCTCAGTGAGATCTCCAGAATAACTCTTAAAAAGAGTAAGCCCTGTTTTTTGTTTTGCTTGAGAGAGTGAAGGACAGGGAAGGACTGCCTTCACCATCCTTGAGATGAGTCAGGGGCTCTCAGTCCCAGCTGGCCACAGGCAGCTTCCTGGACCTCTTGAACTCAGCCTCTTCAGGTCAGGGAGGAGTAAGTAAGGTTTTGAGGGACTTACACCACCTGTATATTTTGCTGACAGGTACCACCCACCTGAGAGGAACTAGAGGCAGCAGACGAAGGGCTCTGTCAGCAGCTGGGGACAGGCACAGCAGCCTGGTTCCAGCAGCATGTTCCTCCATCACCAGCAAACAAGGGTATCTGCCATAGACAAGACACCTCTTTTTTCCAGGAGGTTTGCTAAGACAAAGCAAGGACATTTCATAGTTTGTAGGCAGGACAGTAACCTCTACCAGCCACTGAAAATGCTGCAGACCCAGATACCTTCACCACACATACCCCTGGAGATTCCCCAGCATACATGGACAAGACAAATGGAGGTTCAAGCAGTAACAGACGTAGCCTGAATGCTACACCGCAGATCTGTGTGTGGAGAGCATATTCAGCCCCTGCACATGTCCTGCACAGATCATGCACACATACCTGGGCTGTCTCTCTGAATATTGAAAGGGCTCACGAGGCCAGAAAGATTTAACTTTCTTCCTAAAACAAGCTCATATACCAGCCTTTGGCGTTTTCTTATCCAAGCTTCACCAGTCCTGAATTGTCACCTCTTCTGCAGGGCCCAGCTTCCCTGTGGGAAGAGACCCAAGTCCAGGAGCAGACTCTGCTTCCCACTGCTGCTCTTGACCTACCTGGTTTGCTGCTTAGTTTCCTTGGTCAGCAGTTACTCAACGCACCTGCAGCCTTTGCCGGATGCCTCCACTCTGCCTGGGCTGCAGTGTTTTCTAAGAAGTATTGCTAACTGTCTTCTTGGTCATGTCTCTGGAATTTCAGAGGTCCCCTATTTACCTTTTGCAAGCAGTTTTCATATAGACTATCAACACCAAAGCAATACCTTCTTATCTCAGATTAGGATATTACTAATATTTGTCCATAGTCAATGTTTTTTCCTTAAAGCTAAAAAACCACTTCTTTTGCTCTTTTTGGTTATTTTTTTTGCGAGCCTTGAACCACGTGCAAGTGCTGTCCTAAGCCATACAAGCAAATACTTCTATAAAGCCAGAGTTTAGGGGGAGGGTGTTAAAACAAGGGATTTGATGATAAGTTGGTAATTAATAAAAAAGTCATACAAAGCTGATCACTTACAGGAGAGAAAACTGTTTCACATGAGGAACAGTACTGTCATAAAAAAGTTTTATGGTAAGGGAACAGTATAGTACATCGTGCAATAGAACAGGGAAGATTTTGTCCTTTGCTTCCTGCCACAGAAATCTGCTCTTCATTCTCCCTGCACAATGGCTCCTCCAGAAGCTGGATAAGGACCAAAGGAAAAGACAAGAAAGGAAAGTAGTAAAAGTAATGGATATATGTATATCTTTTGTGTGACATTTTGCAACTTTGCCTTTGGAAACTAAGCATGTTTGATGTGTTTAATTTTGTCTTTGCCTACCAGCAATGAAAGAGAAGCCATCTCATCAGTAGGATCTTTTTGGGAGGGGATTGGTTTTGAGTCAATCTGCCTGTGAGAGGCTCTTGGATTAGGAGTCTTTGGAGGGGTCTTTTTTGTGTGCAAAGTCTGACATGGCCAGTTCCTTAGAAACACAGGTTTTGGGGTTGCTTGCAGGCCTGTGAGGTTGCTCCACAGGCAAAGGATTGGTCTAGAAGACACAAGCCAGAGACAGGGAGCCTGGCCAGCAGAAGGCACTGGTCACCTGGGAGTGGAGACTGGCAAGAGATGTTCTCTGAGAGCAAACCTGACCTGTCAAGTTTGATGATCCTCATTTCCTCTGGAGCCACAGAGCACCGGGGTGTTCCCTGCAGCCTGTTGAAATCCTTCTCAAAGCGCTTTTTACTGAAACATTAGAGAGACAATAAGCAATGTCAGTACAGCTTTGCAGACTACTTGATATGGTCCATTAGACTGCAGCTTGGGAACTCCTGCTCCAAGTGCCTACAAGAGAGACAGAACTAACCAGCAGCTCTCAGACAAGCAGCTGTGACACGTGCCATCACAGGAAATTAATGGTGGCCACAGTTTTGACAGTTTAAGTCAAAACAGAACTGAACAATCAGAGCAAGTTTTTGTCTTGTGGCTGCACTGAATTCCCTGGTGGCTGCATGCAGCCACTATTATTGTCTTTGAGAGTCGCTGTCCTAAGAGATGAGTCCTTTAACAAGTGAACACATAACTCAATTAGAAATTAAACCAGTACATTCCTGAGAGGAGCTCAACAGCCTCTTCTCCCATTAGCAACAGTGGGAGTTGCCATGCTCTGCACCTTGCCAAGCGATAGCTATTCTCCCTCCCTTCAGCAGATGACTCTGCTGTAACCAATTCACAACGTGTGGTGGTTTAACCTCAGTAGGACCATGCAGTCCTGCACTCCCTCCTCCCACCCAATGAGATGGAAGGGGAAGTCACAACAAAGGGGCCATGGATTAGGAATGAAGGACAGGGATGGCTCACTCACCAGTTATGGTCACGGGCAAAACAGACTCAACCTGGGGAAGAAAAGTCAATTTAATTTGTTGCCATTCATCTGAGCAGCACAATGAGACATAACAACCACATCTTACAACACCTTCCCCCACCCCTCCCTTCTTCCTGTGCTCAAATCACTTTGCTCCCAATTTCTCTACCTTCACCCCCCAAAGTGGCACAGGGGACAGGGAACGGGGTTACAGTCAGTTCACCTCTGCTGCTCTTCCCGGCATAAAAGTCCAGGAACAAAGTGTTCCAACACAAGCTTCCCATGGAGTCACTGACTTCTTCAGGCTCAGCTCCCGGCTCCGGCATGGGGACATCCACAGGCTGCAGGCAGGTCTGCAGTGCAGTGCACATCCTCACCTCGCCCCCTCCCCCCGCCAGCTCTTGGGGGTCCATCCCCACTGTGGCGTTGAGCATCTCTCTGGGTCTCAACTCAGTCACAGTTGGCCTCAGGCACAGCTGTCCTGCTCCAGCATGGAGTCCTCCATGCTCTACACGTGGGTATCTGCTCCCCTGTTTGAACCTCCATGGGTCCATTTGCCGTCTCATACTCCATGCAGTTGAACTGGGTGTCTGAGGTTCTCTGTCCTCCCCTTCCTCCTCCTTCCTCCTGGCAATGAAGCTCTCTCTCTCTCTCTCTGTTTAGGCTGATGGTCATCTTTTGTTCCAGTCAATGGCCTCTCCTCCAGGTTCACTTCACCTTCTTCTTTTCAAGACAGTCCTTCCCCTCACAAATATGGATTTGCAGAGACATTTCTCTATGCTTAACTAACCTGATTGCCTTCCATGACAGGACAACTGTCTGGATAGACGAGGGCAGGGCAGTGGATGTTGTATACTTGGACCTGAGCAAGGCTCTTGGTACTGTCTCCCATGACGTCCTCATTGACAAACTCAAGAAGTGTGGACT
>NW_010332917.1:765-1417 GCF_000700745.2 Antrostomus carolinensis | reverse complement strand
CATGTCCCCACACCCCAGCCCCACAGCATCCCCCCAGGCAGGTGGGAGGCAGCAGGAAAGGCCGGACTCTGCAGCAAAAAATAGAGTTTATTTCCATTTTTTTATCACATATAAAAATATCGGATGTGTTCTCTCTGGGGCTCACCCCGCTGCAGCAATAAATACAGAACAAACCAGCTCGAGAGCCCGCGCCGGGGCGGGCTGTGAAATTCCCGATACATCCCGATACATAAAGACGGCTGCGTGGGCCGGTGGGAGCTGCGGGGGCAGCCACGAGACCGGGGGGACAGGACAGGACAGGACAGCACCGAGCTGCTCCCCCGGGCCGGGAGAGGGGGAGAAATAAATTAAACTGGAATAAATACATTGAGTTTAGCAGGGAAGGGGGACGGGGTCTGGCAGAGGAGAGATGCAGCCACACAAAGGTGCTGGGGCTCCCCTGGAAAAGCCTCATCCTGGAGAGCTGCTGCATCGCTACAACACCTCCATCCTCCCTCCCTTCCTCTGACCTAATGCTGAATAAATATTAATTAATATAAATGTAGCTAATAGAAATAACACCCCTCAGATCTGTCCTTGCAGGCTGCAGCCCAAAGCATCTTCATCCCAAGATAATTTCCCCATGGCTGGGTGGGATACTAAAGGGGGACCC
>NW_010332917.1:0-729 GCF_000700745.2 Antrostomus carolinensis | reverse complement strand
GAGGCACACAGAGTGCCCACAGCCGCTGTGCGGGCTCAGCCCAGCTCCCAAACCTCATAGCAGAGATACGCTTCTGTTTAAATATTAAACAAAGGTGATGGTGCACACAGGTACCTGTGCACGGACGCCACTGGGGGCCCATGGGCAGGGGACCCTCCCCAGCCAGATAAATATTAAATAGCGATAAATATTAAATAAGCAGAGAAGCCGGGTGCTCCCGGGGGGGGTCACTCGGGTTGGGACATAAATAAATAGGGTGGGGTGGTGCAGGGCTGGGTATCAGAGGCGGGGGGGGGGGCGCCGGGCCCGGGGACCCCGCTCCAGGAAATTGGCCAGGATGAAGAAACCGCCGACTTGGTGGTGGAAGTGGGAGGAGAAGGTGGGGAGGGGACCCCGCTCCTCGGTGGGGTACGTCACAGTGGCCAGACCCAGGTCCTCCATCTGCAGCCGGGACGAAGCGTCAGTGTCACCCCAGACCCAGAGATGCCCCAGGAGAACAGCAGCGTCCCGGCGGTGCCCACGGAGCTGGCGTGAGCGCGGGGATGCTGAGCCCGTGTCCCTCCCGTGCCCTCCTGTCCCCCCAGGGGTGCAGACCCCACACATGCCCACCCCATCTCCCTACTCCCCCCGTTCCCTCCTCACCTGCTGCTGGATGTTGGAGGAGAGGTTGGCAGCGTCCAGCTGCAGGGTCTCCACCAGGCTGGCGTGTCCGGGCAGCAGCTCCAGGAC
>NW_010332916.1:1734-2002 GCF_000700745.2 Antrostomus carolinensis | reverse complement strand
AGGGGAGGGAAGGAGTGGGCCAGAGGGAGATCCCCCCCCCTCTGAAGGTGCTTCCCAGCAGGATGGGAGCGGGTGGAGGCACGAGAGCTTTGCCACCAGCCGCCTCCGCTGCAGGCAGGGCCTGGCACCACCCGCCCCGGCATGTCCGCAGGGAGCCGCCCGGGCAGGGAACCGGGACCAAATCCAAGGAGGGTTTGGAGCCCTGAGCTGGGCAGGCAGCTGCCTTCACACCCAGGGAGTGCAGGCAGGAGACAGGCAGAGGACAACC
>NW_010332916.1:0-1637 GCF_000700745.2 Antrostomus carolinensis | reverse complement strand
GTACCTGGAGATGCTCCTCGATGTCCTTCCTGTCGTAGGTGATGCCGCTGGGCGTGATGCAGGGCTCCCGCATCAGCTCAAAACTGATCTTCCCGCACAGGTAGTCAGGGATGTCCCGCTTCTGCCTCGAGAGAAGAACAGTTGGGTCAAGAGGGGCTGGGTGAGCCCAGCATCAAAACTGAGAGGGCTGGAGTGGCACTGGCTCGGAGGGGAGCGGGGAAGATGGGGGAGCAGGGAGGAAGGCAGGGGTAGGGCGAGCAGCTCTCGATGGGAGCACAGGCCAGGGGACACTCACCTTCCTCTTCTCATCCACCTGAGAGAAGAGCTCGTCCATGTCCGCCAGGTATTTGTCCTGAAAGAAAAAGCCTTGAGGACGAGGGGACCCTGGTGTACAGGAGCTACAGGTCCCCAGGGAGAGAGCCCTGAGGCACCCATGGGTGCTGTGGCAGGTCCTCGGTGGCTGCGGCCACCAGTCAGTGTTTGTGCAGCTCCAGGATTGATCCAGCTTAAAAATAACCTGCCTTTGTGTGGTTATTTTTATCCTGGGATTAGTCCCCTGCGCTGGGCCAGCACCCAGAGACCCACACGCAGCCGAGAGCCACTCGCATTGCACGGCCCTTGGAGAACCAGAGGGCCCAGAGCTGGGGGAGCACAGACAGGTATCACCACTGCCGGGCTGGGACAAGAGGTGACAGAGCCAGGGGAGCTGTCACAGGGGGACACAACAGCAGCTCGAGCCACAGAATGAAGGCTGAGGAGCCGTGTTCTCTCCTGCCTGTGCTGTGCAGCCGTCCTCAGGCAGAGCACGAGGATGAGGATGGGATGAGGAAGCCCCAGCTCATCTCCCAGCCTCCGGGAGCCACCCCGGTCCCCTGCTCACGTGCTTGGCCTCGATGGTGGCCAGCTGAACTCGGCCCCGGCTCTCATCCGCGTTCTCTTCTTGCTGAGTCTTTCGGCACTCGGCCAGCTCCCTGGGAGAGAGGGGGGAGATGAGAAGTGATGATGGAGGGGACACTGTCCCTCCCTTCCCTGCTGCCACCACCCAGCTCTGCCTGCAGCTCCGGGATGGCAGAGGCACCACACCAGCTTTGTGGCACTAAAGAAAGTCTTTCTGGGTCCCACCTCTCCTTCTCCGCCACGATCAGCTTGGTCAGGTAGGAGTGCAGCTCGTTCTCCTGGTTGATCCTCTTCTCCTCGATGCTGTTCCAACGTTTCTTCTTGGCGATGCGCAACGCGCTGGGGATGTCGTCCCCAAAATTCAGCCGCTGCTCCTTGGCGAGGTTGTAGGCTGGGGAGGGAAAAACCACCTCAGAGCTGCCACCAGCTTCCTTCTCCCCATCCCTGGGGGCCAGGACAGACAGTGAGGTGACACCAGCACGGGGCCCGCTCACCTCTCTGCAGGTTGGCGATGGCCTCGTCGTAGTTCTCCATCTCCATCTGGCACTGGCCCAGGAAGAAGTGAGCCTTCACCGACTGCCCGTCCAGCTCCAGCGCGCGCTTGCAGTCGGCCAGCGCCTTGTCGTGCTGCTGCATCTTCAGGTAGCAGAGGGCCCGGTTGGTGTAGTACACGGCCACCAAGGGGTTCCGGTTCTGCCAGACGAGACCCGGTGACACCGACCGCCCGCTCCCCTCCCACA
>NW_010332915.1:0-841 GCF_000700745.2 Antrostomus carolinensis | reverse complement strand
AACGCCGAGGCTTCTCCTCCTTATCCCCCGGTGGAGGCACTCGGAGGAAACTGTCTGAGGGCTTTGAGAGGATAAGACAGAACAGCCCTAAAGAAGAGCTTTGCAGCTGAGTGGCTGACTGAATCCGTCTTACCTATGTACATCGGGTTTCATATTCATAGCCGTTGTCTGTACGTTGATACATAATCTCTCGCCCTTGTTAATTCTCAATAGATGCAGAGATAACTAATCCTCCCAGCTAGATAGACACGGGCAGATTACGTGAGTGCAATCTATCTACCTATCTGCCGGTACATCCGACCGCACACAGATACACGCATCGGCAGACGGAAAGCGCTTTCACCGGGTTTTCTTCCACAGGAGTAGACAGAGGTAGGCAGCCGCAGAGCCCGACACCTTGCCTACCAGATGTAGAACTATTCCGTGAGGATAAACATATACGTATCACTCACACATTTGAGGCTACCTGGTGTTCTAGTTTTTATGTACTGCACCCACTTTCCCTCTCCTCCTCAATGTGCCCGAGTTTTATACAAACACGCACAGCCTTTTCTTAGGGAGGAAAATTACGGAAAGGTGGGGTGGGGGGGGTGTGAGGGAGGGAAGATTAGGTAGATCGGGAGCCTTAAAAAACCCCGAAACAAACACCCCAAAAAAAAAAACAAACAACCCCAAACAGCACTTGAAATGATTTAGCTGCTGGATAAATAGACCTATATGGCATCAGCGGAGACATTATTTTGATTACTCCAAAGCGCTCCCGTCTTTAACGCCAGCCAGCGTACGCAGCGAGAGTTGTTACCTGGGCTCTGCTTTGTTCTGATTTTTAGCAGAGATGTTT
>NW_010332914.1:0-647 GCF_000700745.2 Antrostomus carolinensis | reverse complement strand
TGTCCCCGTGTCCCCATGTCTGTCCCTCCCTGTGTCTGTCTGTCCCCCTGTCCGTCTGTCCCTCCCTGTGACCCGTGTCCCCGTGTCTGTCTGTCTGTCCCTCCCTGTGTCCCCATGTCCCTGTGTCCCGTCCCCAGGTCCCTGTGTCCCGTGTCTGTCTGTCCCCGTGTCCATCTGCCCCTCCCCGTGTCTGTGTGTCCGTCTGTCTGTCCCCGTGTGTGTCCCCGTGTCCATCTGTCCCTCTGTGTCCCTGTGTCCCGTGTCTGTCTGTCCCCGTGTCCCTGTGTCTGTGTGTCCCCGTGTCCATCTGTCCCCATGTCTGTCTGTCCCTCCCCGTGTCCATCTGTCCCCGTGTCCCCATGTCTGTCCCTCCCTCCTCATGTCCGTCTGTCCCCGTGTCTGTGTGTCCCCCCCCCGTCCGTCTGTCCCTCCCTGTGACCCGTGTCTGTCTGTCCTCGTGTCCATCTGTCCCCATGTCTGTCTGTCCCCGTGTCCATCTGTCTCCCCGTGTCTGTCTGTCCCTCCCCGTGTCCCCGTGTCCCTCTGTGCCCTGTGTCCCCGTGTCCGTGTGTCTGTCCCCCCCCGCGTCCCGTGTCTGTGTCCCCCTGTGTCCCCGTGTCCGTCTGTCCCTCCCTGTGTCTGTGTGT
>NW_010332913.1:0-239 GCF_000700745.2 Antrostomus carolinensis | reverse complement strand
CGAGGACCTGTGCCTGGAACACGTGGTGAGAGGGCAGCATATCCCTGCCGTGCTGGTGTGAGGATGCCCGCAGGTCTCTGGGGGTCTCCAGGTGTCCCACGGCTCCCCGGAGCCTGTCACAGGATGGTGTTCCCACCTCTTCTCCCTCTTGGGAGCAGAGCAGCCACCAGCACAGGTTCCCTGCAGGCATCGCGTGTCCCATGGGGAAACATGCCCAGGTGGCTGCCGTTTCCCACCGC
>NW_010332912.1:4383-5220 GCF_000700745.2 Antrostomus carolinensis | reverse complement strand
GCTATGGGAGGGATGGAGGGAGTTGCCCCATCACCCCTCTGCCTCTCCCTTCCAGGATGGACCTCCATGACCCCGCCAGTGCTGCTGCCCTCCCCAAGCATGTCCTGGATATCTGGGTCATCGTCTTGATCATCCTGGCCACCATCCTCATCATGACGGCCCTGGCCACTGCTGTCATCATCCACCGGGTACGGACTCACCCCACGCGCAATGGCATCGTGTGAGGCGGAGGTGACAAGGGACAGCCGGCTTGCTGGGCAGGGGCCACAGCTGTGGGACCCTGTGCCAGGGACCCTGCAGAGCCTGATGGATCACCCCGAGAGCTGCGGAGAGACGAGCAGGAGCTGGGGTGGGCCAGCACCTGGACACCTGGCTCTCACTGAGTGAACCCCCTGCCTCCTGCTTACCCACCGAGCTCACAGGGACCATCAGGGAGATGGCCCGTGCACCAGCAAGGAGATGTGTGACTTTGTGTCCAGCTGGAAATGACTCGCTCCCACGAGGCAGGCAGGCTGGTCTCACCTTTGCTGGCGACCCCATTTCCTCCCAGGCAAGCAGCAAGGAGTGGAAATGTCCAACCAAGTTATTTCTTTGGAGTCCTAGCTATCAGGCTGATGGGAAAGAAGGGTCGAAGCAAGATGCATGTGGCTTCTGGTTGTGCTTTTGGAGACTGAGCTAAAAGTATCGGTGACAGAGCCCGTTCTGGCTGCATGTGCAGCTGGCACTGCTTCTCCTCTCTCAGATGTCTGCTGAAATTGTAGGAAAACCCTTTGGGGTGTTTGTTTCCTCTGGGTCTCACGGGTCAGAGGAGTGTGGGCAGCTCCTGCCAGCCTGCTT
>NW_010332912.1:2349-3557 GCF_000700745.2 Antrostomus carolinensis | reverse complement strand
GGGATGTGGGGAATCACTGCGGTGATGCTGGTGGGAATTGTTTAAATCCCATTTTCTCTGCTGGAAAGAGCCCCCAGCCCCGCAGTGTTGGAAATCCTACACCCCATCCCTGTGCAGCTTGATCTGCCACAGCCGGCATCGTGTTTGCTTTTGGCCTTGGGGTTGGAGGGGCAGGCGATTCCCAGGGAAGCAGGACCTGGAGAGAACATCTCCCTCCCCAGGGAAGGAGCCCAGTGTGGGGACGCAGCCCCCGGGGAGCGGAAACGCCTGCGCTGGAGCTGCGGTTGTGCCGGGGACGGAGCCGACACGTGTTCCTTGCACAGCCCAGAAATAAATTTCTGTTTCGAGCTGTTGTCTCTCTCTCTCCCCCATCTCAAGTTGCAGAATTTGAGGCAAATAACCAGAGTTATTTTCCTGTTGTTCCCCTCCCTCGCTGGCACGTTGGGGCGATGGCAGCTGGAGGAGATCAGGGCTGTGCTGGCTGGGAGTAGCCCCAGCTCTGCTTCGCCCCCGCATCCCTTCCCTGGGGACACTCGGCTGTGGGGACAGCCAGCGGTATCTGGCACCAGGAACTGGAGCTGAGTAGCTTCGCTGTGAGAGGAACAGGGAAGGAGCCACAAATACTGGAATGGTTTGAGGAGGAAGCCTGGTTTGGAGCAAAACACTGGAGGAAAAGCATCCAAACCCCCTCTGTCCCTGCAGCCGTGTCCGGTGGCTGGTCCCACCTCCCCGTACCCCTTGTCATGAGCAGCTGGGGGGGAGTGCAAGAGATTTCATTTCATGGTAGGAGTTTTCTGGGAATTTTCAAGCCCCTGGCAAACATTTCCAGGAAAGGCATTGCAAAGCTTTGGAATGACGGGTTTGTTCATGATAACAAACAAAATGGCAGCGGGGGGAGAGCAGGGAGAAGCCGGGACATTGTTAAAGGATGAGAATGTGGGGAGTGGATTTAGACTGATATACACTGTCCAGTTGGAAATTCCTCTTCCAGGTCTGAGTGAGATAAGCAGATCCCCCCCGTGGGCCTGGCTTTGGTGCCTGGATGTTGCTGCAGCTCGGAGAGAGCGTTTTCATGGCCTTTTGCGGAGGAAAAATGCCTTTTCCTGCCCGTTGGGGAGCGGGTCCTGCAGCGGTGATGCTGCAGCTGGCAGGGGCGATGCTGGCACCGAAGGGAGGGGGATGCTGGAGGGGGGTGCAGCACCCACAGC
>NW_010332912.1:1250-1795 GCF_000700745.2 Antrostomus carolinensis | reverse complement strand
GTCGGGGAGGCTGGTGGCAGTGACAGCACGGTGGCCAAGGCCTGGAAGCGCTTGGCCTCCCGCCCCCGGACTCCTGCCAAACATCTGCAGGAGGCGGGGGCCGGCTCCAGCCCGGCTCTGGTGGAAAAACAACCGAGGAGGGAGGTTTGATTTGGGGTGGGGGTCCCGGGTCCGGTAGGATGGAGCAGCACACCGCCCTTGGATGGTCTTGCTGGAGCCCCGAGCACCCTCAGCTCTCCCGTGCTGCCTCCAGCATGGCACAGTGGGGGCACTGGGTGACATGCCCAGGGTCCCATGGAAGCTCAGTGGCAGAGAAGGGGTCAATCAACTGCAGCTCATTAACTCTTGCCCCATTCCCCACCTCCACCAAAGCCCATTTGGCACCAGGACTGGAGGAGAGGGGACTTGGAGAAACAGATCCCTTATTTTTATTTTGTTTTTATAAGACACAATTCGGGAGTGGCCCAGCCTTCCCCGTGTGTGGCAGGGATTAGGGACACGTGGAAGGGACACAAACCACGCTGTGCCCTGCACGTGCTGGAACG
>NW_010332912.1:0-1216 GCF_000700745.2 Antrostomus carolinensis | reverse complement strand
TCCTGGCCCCCAAGTCCCCGTTAACCGCAGGAAAGCCACCAAAGCCCCACGCAGGCAATTAGGGGATATAATTATTAGTGGGTGGCTGTTGCTGTGGATGGGAACAGAGGGGCAGGGAGCACAGCCCTGAGCAGCTTCTTGGCTCTGTCCCTGGAGGTGGCTCAAGCCCTGGCTGGGGAGTGTGGCACCGTGCTGGGGAGTGTGACACCATACTGGGGAGTGTGGCATCATGGGGCACACACCATTCCCTATCAGCTGAAGGATGCAGTGAGGTGTAAGCAGCATGTGGGTCAAGAGCTGCAGCCCCGTGGCCCCAAATCTCCCCAGAGCCTGGGAAGTGAGTGGGAAGGGTTGAGCCCCTGGTTTTGGCTCTTACAGGCTCCCAGGTTTTGGCAAGGAGCTGCCTTGTGCCACCCACGGCCACGTCCCTGAGGGGTGACCGGAGCATTCCTGTGGCCAGCCTGGCTGCTGTGTGTTGTGTTGGGCTCTGGGCAGACCCCAGCCAGCAGCTGAGGATCTTTGGGGTTTGCCTGGACTGGGGGGAGCACTCCACACGAGTGCCAGGGTAGGGCGAAGCCGCTTCTCCAGTACCAGTGGAGGTTTAAAGCTTGGGGAAATGCTGGCTGTGACAGAGGGACCCACAGCACCCCTGCCCATGGGTTCCCCGGGTGCTTGGGGGACGTACCCGACCCCCAGCCCTCCCACGCCAGCCAAGGCTGCACTCGGAGCCTGGCAACATCCGCCTTTCCCAGGACACAGCGTTCCTGCGGGTGAAGGACACGGGATGGGAGATTGCTCCCAGCCTCCCCAGAGCCCACAGCCCTGATCCCCTTCCCTGGTGACAGCTCCGGCAGCCGGCTCAGTGACAGTGCCCTGGCAGCGCTGGCCCTGTTTCTAAGCAAAGCCAAACCCCAAGCTGGCACTTGTCACCCCCCTGGGGCTTATTCGCTGCCACTCCATCCTGCCCCTACCCCAACCACAGCTCCCCTCAAGCCGGTTAATCCTCTCATCAAACAATTTTTTGGTGGGATTTCAGGGAATTGACACCTCACCACGGATATTTCCCTTGGCGCCAGCCCAGGGTCAATGTTTGAGTTCCCCGGGTAAGCAAACAGGGCCCTGGAAACTCCTGTCCCTGGGGACACCCGGGGCTAAGGGATGGGCTAAGGGATGGCCGTGTCCTACCCCTGGCCACAGTGGGGTCACCATGGGGCTA
>NW_010332911.1:0-768 GCF_000700745.2 Antrostomus carolinensis | reverse complement strand
CTTCTGTGAGTACCTGGACTGATGTTTGTTCCAGTTAGAAATTGCCTCAGTGGATGCTCGGAGTTACCCACATTGCAAACACTGTCAGAGGGTGTTGTGTTATCACCAGTTCCTTATCTGACAACAAGCTGAATTCCTGAGATGTAAAATGATGATCCTTTTCTCTTCAGAGTTAGGGGTATTCAGCCCTTATGGGAGGTCCATCCTTCAGTTCCCTAATAACCTTTTTGAATCAGTAATAAACTTATTCATTTAGTTCAAACAAGAGTTTACCATTCCTTTTTAGGTTCTAAACTTACTAACATTTGAAGGGTATTTTGTTCTGGTGAGCTGGACCAAGCCTATACCAAGAAAAGAAGAAAAAGCATGAGGAAACAAGGGCTTCAGAAGGGAAAAGTATCTCTCAAGAGACCAGAACAGCTTAAGTGTGTAAAGCTGTTAAGATGACTACTGGCTATGTATTCTGAGGTTTTATTTATCTTGCAGAGAGGGACATGGCTGCATGAGTTGGGTTTGGAGAAGAGACTGGGCTTATCCAGACAGTTAGTACCCTGTAAGTGGCATATTCCCTCTTGGTTCAGTCAAACAGGGCATCAGTTAAAATCAAAGACAAAAAAAATCTCAGACAGATGGAGACATAGAAAATAAGGGAAAGACAAAATGTAGCAGCCAGGTGAATGTGCTGGGTCTAATCACCACCAGCCTCTCCAATTTTCCATTCCACTGATGAAGCTTAGAAATAATAATAATGAAAAAAATCCACCTCAA
>NW_010332910.1:0-7885 GCF_000700745.2 Antrostomus carolinensis | reverse complement strand
TCTAGCCAGGGTCAACCCACCACACAAAGTTATACAATAATCTAAAGTAAAAAGGCAGTGAAAACAATCGTAGCAGTGACCTATACTTCAAGAATAGAGAACAAATAAATAAGGTTGTAATCCTGCCCTACCTTCTGCAGCTATACTAAACCAGATTTCTGTCTTCAGCATCCAGAACTTCCTATCCCTTTATGTCTTATTACCAAAAAGATTTTTTTTTCTTAATTCTGACAAGTCATCCACTGCAAAATAATCAGAACTCCTTTATTTTTTTTTTTTTAGTCAATGTATACTCAGTACTACAGGTATACAAACCTCACTGTACGAAGAGTGGAAAGAGAAACAAGCTCTGTATGTGCTCTCCCCAGTCCTAAAAAAAGAGGAGGCACAAAAATTAGGTAACTGCTCTTCATCCTCAGTCAACAGGTAAGCATAACCTACTCTTAAATAAAAGTCCATTTTGAGATTTAGTTAGACAAGTGTCAGGCAAGACACACACCTGAAACAACAGGTTTCTGCATGGCCCAAATGCTCACCTCACTATTACATTAGTTTTCTTGATCCTTTCTCCAAACCACATAGTGGAGGGTTTGATGCTGATTATATGCAAGGGAATTCCATTTTGGCAAGTCATCCCACAGGGCAGTCTGTTCCCTCGAAAGCATTCATCATCCTGTCAAACGCAACAGAAAATGAAGTGTAATCCTGACCTCTCTTCCACCAGAAACTGAGCAACACGGTATCTACCCAGAGCAAATGTTCATCTCACTTCCACCTCCTTTAAACACTCTTTGCTGTTGCACCTTGCTTCTGCAGTGCAGCTGACAAAGCAAATCAATCACAGAGACCAATGCTCCGACATGCCATCTCCAGTTCTACCTGCAATCCTCCAAACTGGAGCCTTCAGCCTGACAGACATCCTGGAAAGGGAAGGCCATACACTACAAGCACACAGCACGAGGCTGCAGCAGGCATCATACAAGCTCCTTTCGATATATTTAGATGGTTAATACTTGACTGATCTCATCTGCTGCTTGTCTGACTTCATTTGAAAATACAATTTGCAAGTTTTAAATACAATTAAACTATTTCTAGTATCAGATAATATATTTTTCCCTTTTTCTCTTTTTTTCTAAAAAAACAAACCAAACCAAAACAGCAACAACAAAACTTCAACCCACTAACTAAAGTTCCCATCCTCCTTTACATTAAGCCACCATTTGGTCCAAGTCTCCATTAGCCCAACAGGACCAAAACATTAGCACCTATAACGAGTCTTTCACAGCAAAGTTAGCAGAGGTTTTGCAAAATGATACACACCCGAGGATGGCGACAGGCGTGAATCTGAGTGCATCGATCTGTAGTCACATGGTAGAGGATTTCTGGCATGTTTCTGAACATATCAAGTTTGTTCACGTGCACCTAGAGAAAGGGAGAGTTTACTCTTCATTAGCTCCATGTGATTGCCAGACTGCAGCTGGAGCAACTGTACAGATGTGGTTCTGCTCTCAACAAATGCAGCATTTAAACAATTACTACCTACTAATAATCTCCAAGCAAAGAAGCCTTAGCCAAAAGTAACATGGAAGTCTAGAACAAGCAGAACATACTTCCTATGCTGAAGAGGGATGAAGAATCATTAAAGAAAGTCAGAATAGATCTGCTAACTATTAATGTCATATGTAAATTTAGAGAAGGTTTTTATCTTCATGAGATAAAAGGCAGAGAGGTAAACACTGAGCTTGAAAACTGAGGATTAACTTCTCCCTGGAGAGCCCAGATGTTCCAGACTGAAAGCCACTAGTTAACTCATTTTGAGCATAACTGTAGCTTTTTAAGTGCAGTTAATGAAAGCATGCACATCTTTCACACACAGCAGTCCTCTGAACAGCCATTTCCAGCTCGGTGACTGGCCACAATCATTCCTGAGGATCTTTTCTAAAGCAACAATTACAGAAACATTACCTTGATTCCAAGTTCCTCACTGAGGTTTATGAATAAATATTCATATCCATAAGCAGCTTTGCAATTCAGCCACACGACATGATAGCGAGTCAGTGAGGTCCAGCTTCGCACTAACTCTAAGATCCCATTTAAACATTCCTCCTGAAAAGTTTAGAAAATGTCATGAGTCATCTTTGAAGATACTTTCAGTGTTTTGATTTGGTAAAGCAAAATGGCATTGCCTTGCAAGACTTAACTATCAGTGGGGTAGTTAACTAATTAGAGGCTTTAGGGCCTTTCCTCTCACAGCTTATTTAGACTTACCCGGCTTGGTATATGATAAAATCTGGGATCACAGAAAGTAGTGTCCAAATACACACTCTGGATGTCTTTAACTCTGAAAGAGAAATGCAACTCCAGAGTGAGCAGTGCATCATGGTACTAAGACATACCACTTCCTCTCTCTTCAAAAGGAGGCAATTCTTCCTCTTTATCACAAAGCAAGTCAAAAGGGGCTTGCAACTGCAGTGTTGCCTGACTGCAAATATATTTAACTCAGAATAAAAAAATGAGGGGGGGGAAAAATACATTATTCCTGAATTGTCCATGCCTGTGTGATCTTTTATTCTTTCTAAATGCCATGAATAGTTGAAGCCTCACCTGGTCCCTGAATGCAAAAGCTCCATTCTGGCTGCTTCTCCTTTTGCAAGCCTGAAATCCCCTGTATACAGCACAATGCCATTTTCACCTTCAAACAGAAACCTACAAACAGAAACACTTTGGTCAAATTCAACAATGTAAAGCATTAAACACCAGGTGTCGATTTGCTACCTTGCTTAGAGCAGTCTACGTCACTAATGTCAGATGTAATAGAAATACTGGGCTCAATCTGGTCCTAGAGTAACGTCAGATAAACCCAATAATTCAGACTCAGTATGTCTGGAAAACAAGCTGTGCCTAGGCTGGTCAGAGCTGAAGACAAAAGTCTCACAGACTCTCTGAGGGTAGCCCAGCTGTTGGTGGCAGACAGGGGAATCTATTAGGCATCTGTAACAGGAAGCTGAGCACCTTCTTTTTAATGTTGTACTTAAGAAATGGAGGATTTCATTTTAATTGTTTGTATGTCATTTTTAAATACAGTTGAAATCAAGAAAGTTGTTATTCATAGAGTATTCACTATTCATAGAAAAGTAACCTGCCCCACGAAGGTAACAGCTTCTCTCTGGACAGATCCCATATAGCTACAGTGATTTTCCAACCTTGACCAAAGCTGGTGGGCTCTCCCACAACAGTATTTATCTCCAAGTAAGAATTTTAAATTCACTAGATTTTTCTAGTCAGGAAAAAAACACTACTTAGTGAGAACTCACAGAACTGCCTAGATTGGAAAAAACCTTTAAGATCATCAAGTCCAATCATTAACCCAACGCTGACAAGTCCTTGACTAACCCATGTCCCTCAGCACTATGTCTACATGATTCTTCAATCCCTCCAGGGATGGGGACTCCACCACTGCCCTGGGCAACCCCTTCCAATGCCTCAGAACCCTTTCAGGAAATAAATTCTTCCTCAGATCCAATCTCAACTGCCCTTGGTGCAACTTGAGGCCATTTCCTCTTGTCCTGTCACTTGTTACTTGGTTGAACAAATTTCTCAGCAGAGACATTTAGCACATTGAAGGGACGTACATGACTGATCCTGGACAGTGACCAGCTGGCAGAAGTGTCACCTCTATATCTTCTTTCTGGAAGAGATGGTTAGCATTATTTTCACACTGTAGTAAGCGCTGCCAGTACTTTCACTGACACAGCAAAAGCAACACATTATTCTCCACAGCTTCTTGCAGCATTTAGCATTGCTTATGAACAAAGAGAAAGCTTCTTCCCATTCCAGCGAGCCCTGAAGAGCAATGACCATCCTATCAGGCCAGAAGAGATGACTGTATATTGTAGAGTGCTCATGAAAGCCACCCAGATAGAAGACATTCCTACTTTCTTAGTTCTTTGTGAACAAGCATCATGGAAGTATCTTGGAATACACTTTGCCTGGAGATGCTCTACCAGACCTGCACTTAAAGCTTGTTAAAATAAGCCAGGAAATACCAACTGAAATAAATCACAAGAGCTTTAGGTAAGTTGGAGATCACTAATAGCCTGGAAAGACATCACCCCAAAAAAATGCTATGGTAATAAGAATAAAGCAAGGAAGAAGAATTCATGTGGTGCAGGTCTTGGAGAGAAGGGGAACGTACATTTTAAAAATAACCTGTCCACTTGGGATGTTACAGGGAAGATCTGATTCCCATACTCATTTAAACATTATTACTGCCCATTACAAATATATGAATCATTTTTTTTTTGTTAACTTACCTCACCAGATGTTTCATCTACTAAAGAAATCTGAGTTGGAGTTTCAACTTCCAGTGCAACCTGTAATGAAATGAATAAATGCACTGCAGGATTTGCTCAACATTTTGTTTCGTGCTTATGGCTAAGTAAAGTCAGCTTGTAAAATTAAGCTCATTTTCCCATAGTAAGCCATGAATTCCACGAATTTCCATTTCCAGTGTTTTCTAAAAGTTACCTAGAAATTAAATGGGAGATACCTCAATCAAGATGTGCATGCCTGAAAAAAGTTAGAACACACTGGACTTCTAAAAGCAACAGCTCTCAATACTAATTTTATCATCTACAATTTCTGAAGCTGAATAAACTCAAGAGGTTGATCTAAATTCCACATGCTTGATATTTCTCAGTGATTCTCAAATTTCATAGAATCATAGAATAGATAGGGTTGGAAGGGACCTTAAAGATCATTTCCTACTGCAGTGAAACAATTGTCAAGTTTTAGGTCTAAATGGCCTGAAGAATTCTTCACTGACAGACACAGTTTAGCTTTATAATCATAAATTATAATATCTCCAGTGCAGTTCTCCCCTCATCTTTGATAGTTCAAATGTTAAAGCCAGCAGCAGATTCAAAGAGCTTCTTATGCCGCGCGTACAAATAAAGGTCAGACTGGAACTCATGAAAACACTTGTCTGGAAGCTGACATCGTGATTGCTTCTTTCATTATGGTGAATATCAAATTAGCTGTTAATTCATTTCCCAGTCATGCTACAAGTAGAAAGCTTATTTATTGTAAGACAAAGCTTGTGAACAAGACAGCCAACAGCTACTATCTGATTTAGGGCCTGTGCAGCTCATACCATTTACCAGCAGACACTCCTGGGAGCAGCAGCTGCAAATATCTATGTATTTTTTTAATTGTATTGATTTGTGTTAACTGTGCTTCATCTCAGACTGTACCACAGGTACCTCTGGAATCTCTTCCCAGATTAAAGTTTTCTCCAACAGGGATGTCAGGACCAGCACTACCTACTTGCATTTTACTGCTCATACAAACTCCTAATAGCTTACAGATATCTCTCCTCAAGGGAATTCAGTTCTTCTAGATTAAACTCAAGGGACAGTGGAAGCAAATGGACACAAGCTTAAAACAAACCAAAAAAACCCCAAAAAACCCAGCACCAACAAAAAACCCACTACAAACCCACCCCATTTTATTTTTTCTAGTCCAAGAAGATTATAGGAAAACTGTCACCTATGCACACTGTGCTCCTTCACACATCAAACATGCCTAAGGGATGTTCAGAGTCATTTTTACAAAGACCTGAATCATCTTCACGCTTCAAATCATTAAATGGTCCTGTTTCTTGAGGCTTCATATAAAGCTACTTATCTTCTCAGCTTCACAATTAAACTAGGACCTTGAACAGAAAAATCCCCTACTTCTCTTTTTTCTCTTACCCAGGCTTACCTCCTAGTCCCACCCATATGAATTTCTTTGGATATGGAGCTTAAGACCCACACTTGCAACCTATTTAAGGAAACTCTGAGCCATAACTCCCCCACAGAAACAAATTTCAGCTTGCCTGAAGTCCTTCTTGACCTTCCACTTGACTAGAAAACTCTCCTGTCCTTGCTTGTGGGATACAGCAAAATCCTTACACTATGTGATAATGTATGTGCATACAGTGAGATGTGAAAAGAAACGTGTTCAACTTCAAAGCTGCATCTGCAGAGGGGAGGAAAGAAGTAACTACAAGTCATACCCATACATGACCACTGGTCACTTGAATTTTGGCTTCAAATAGTGGAAATCAAGTAAACTAATTAAGTTCCTTGGTTATTTTATATCACTAAGATATTTTGGTGTTAGAGAGAGTCCATTTTCCAAAAAGGAAAAGGAAAGTAATTTAACTAAACGACGATACATACTCCAAACAATATGAGACTTTAAATGAAGCAAGAAGGAAATAAAATAAAGACAGAGGCAAAGAGACATGAGCAAGGTAAGGAAATGAAGTAGGATACAAATGATCAATGTACAGATGAAGAACATTTAAAACTGAAGTTGAGAGAAAAGGATAAATTTTGTGGAGGAAAAAAACAAGATTAAACAGTAAACAACAATAAACCAATCCCACATAGCAAGCAACAAGGAAAGGCACACTGATGTAGGTACTTAAGCCCTGAAACACTGTACCAACACCAACTTTTAGACATTTCTGAGGAGGTGAAGCTTCTTCTTCCTTAGAATCACTGTTTGGAAAGTGATAATTTAAAAATAAACAAAAACTCACAATGTGATTCTCCCAAAATTTGTATTTCCAGTTAGTCAACAGCAATTCCTTAGTTACCGGTGAGCAGTATAATTTAAGTTTCAAGCTGTGAGGAAACAAAAGTCACAGATGAGTGTTTTTTAAAGTAGAGGCAGAGAACAGTCTAACGACACATCAGTACCTGGCACCCAGCACATCAAAACGTGCACTCAGATCCCTCTCTCATCTGAGGAGACCGGCAGAGCAGTAAGCCTGCAGGAACCGTTTTGTCCTAACCTGAAGCAGGATTAAGGTGAATTATTCCATCTTGTTGAGAAGGATTTTCTTCAACACAGCAAACCCAAAGACTTACCCATGTGTGCCCGTGCACATGCATTTTGTGCAGAAACAAATCTAAAGCGTGTGGTACATGGTCACACGTGCACATGTCTCTGCTCGTTCCTACACCCACCACCAAGGTCTGTTTCAGATGTGCTTGCCCTCCCTGGAACAGGCACTTGGGACAGTTACCATTCAGCAGAACACAGAATATAAGCTTCCTATAAAGCTCTGCCTTTTGCACAGTGCACAAAGAGACCTGACAAGCAAACAGAGATTCTCTGCTTGTGTTTGAGGAGATGCAACATCTACTCTCATATATTAAGTAGTGGCTAGGAACTGGCCCACAACCACTCTGGGCCCATTCCCATGTCCAACCATCCTCATAGTGAAAAAGAACAGGTGTCCCTTGCCCTTTTGTTACACACCTCCAACAAGAGTCTGGCTCCATCTTCTCTACCCCTACCTGCAAACAGTGACACACAGTCATCTCCTACTCTTAAGGTTGAAGACATCCAGCTTGCAGGCTCTCCTCACATATCACGTGCTCCAGCCCCAGACCAGCTTGGTGGTCCTGCTCCAAAACACTGATGATGTTTTTTGTCCAGGGAAGCCCAGGAACGGACTTAGTACTCCAGACAAAGCCTCACAAGTACTGACCAGAGGGGAATAACTGTCTCCCTCAGACTGCTGGCTACCTGCTTGCTCATACACCTCTCAGTACAGCCAGTTTCCTTCCCAGCACAGGCACAGCGCTGTCTCCAAGCATCGACATGTTCCCCAGGAATAACAGCAGCAGATCCTCATGATGTTCATAAGCCTCATGAAGTTCAAGAAGGCCAAGTGCACTTGGGTTGGGGCAATCCCCAGTACCAATACAGGCTGGTAGATGAAGGCACTGAGAGCAGCCATGCCAAGGACTTGGGGATACCAGTGGATGAAAGGCTGGACGTGAGTCAGCAAAGTGCACTTGCAGCCCAGAAGCCAACTGTATCCTGG
>NW_010332909.1:16808-20186 GCF_000700745.2 Antrostomus carolinensis | reverse complement strand
CCCTGGTCCTACTGGCCCCACTGGTGCTGATACACCCACCCATCCGTCCATACACCCACCCACACACCCACCCTGACAGCTTCACATCGAGGAGGACATCAGGCAGAAGAGGTGGGACCAGGAGCCCCAGGCAGGGGGTTGCACTGATGCTGGGGCCTCTGCAGCATCAGTGCCTCCTCCAGCAGCTCAGCCCCTGGGCCAGGGCTGGGGTGGGGTGGGAAGGGCTGGGGCTGGGCTTGACCCCACATTTATTTCCGGAGTTGACCCCTTTCCTTGGCCAGATGTTGAGTTTCCACGGGCGGTTGACTAAAAAGGCAGCAAAGTGACCTTGTGTGGGAGCCACAGGGCACTGGCTCGTCCTCTCCTTCGTTGTTGAAGAGGAAGGATGTTGGATCCAAGAATCATTCATCTGCCTTGAGAAGAACCAAAGTCTCCATCAGTGCTCACCCCAGCTCGGGGAGGTGTCCCAGGCTGGAGGGACACACGTGCAGTTCTCCTAGCAGAGGGGAGGACAGGGACAGCCAGGCTCTGAGTGGTCCCTCAAGCTTTGCCACAACAACAGGCACATTAAGCCCCAAGGGGAAGGTCCAACACCACCAACCTTTGGGCTCTGGGAAGCAGGACCACTGCTTTCAGCATCAAGACTGGATCCAGGTCCATGGGGATGGCTACCACCGCTGGGGCCAGGCTGAGGTGAGGGGGACAGCCCTCCACCACTGAGCTCATCTTAATGCTTTAACACCGCAACCCACCAGGAAAGAAGAGGGCTCCTCACAAAGAAAGAAGAGCAAAAGGACAAGAGAGAAGGTGGGATGGACGTGCCGATGGCCACCAGCAGCCCTCAAGTCTTTTACACAGCAGAACACGGGCCAGCAACACCAGTTCTTCCCACCCTGGGAGCAGATGAAGCATCAAAGCACCCCAGACATGAGTGTGTCCTGCTGTTTGCCCACCACCCCGAGGTGAGGAGCTCGGGTTTGAGTGAGACCAGATCCCTCCTCAACTCAGTCACTCAACCAAGGACAGTAGCTCCGTGCCTCTGCTTTCAAGGTGAACCACAGACATGATCATCAGTTCCACAAAGTAAAACCCACAGGATCTTGGCAACACACCATCCTGCCTCTCTCCTCCCCCACGATCAGCCTGATCCACCACCATCTTGAGGTCCAACTCTTTACGTGAACCACTTTGGCTCTGCAGGGAGAAGGTCCATTCCCATCACTTTGGTCCCTCCAGCACCACCACAGCCCAGGCACCTACTTCTTGCAGCTCTGGCTCCATCAAATGCTTTGTGGGCTCCGTTGCATCCCTCCAAGTGCAGGTCTCAACCTCTCCCAGCCCAACTAAGTACCCACCACTTTCTTCTTGATGTGCTGGACACTTGAGCAACCCCAAACATCAACAGGGGCTTTTTGGAGAAATGTGTGGGGAAATGGACACAAAGGAGGAAAAATGGAAGGAACAATTGGACTCAAAGGGTTGTGGTGAGCGTTAGGGAGTCCCAGTGGTCACTGGTTATGGAGGAGGTGACTGTTCCTCTCTCTTCAGCACTTTTGAGACCACAGCTGGACGCTGTGTCCAGTTTGGAGCTCCCTAGTACAACAAAAGCAGGCATGGAGATATGGGAACATGTCCAGAAGGCACAAGGAGAGGCTAAGGATGCTGGGACCTCGTTGCCTGCAAGCAGGAGTGTACACAAAAGAGCCAGGCTCTTCGTGGAGATGGGTGGTGACAGGACAAGAGGCACCAGCTCAAGTTGCAACATGGGAAGCTCAGATACATGGATTTTTATTAAAGATTTTTAAACCATGAGGGTGATCATACATTGGACTGGGGCTCTTGGACAGGAAACCCCATCCTTGGAGATGCTCAAGTCTTAGCTCAGTCCCTGAGCTATCTACCTGGACCTGCCTGGAGCAGGACGATGGACATGGAGATGGGACTTTGTGTACATAATTCTGCGCCAAGCCACAAGTGTTTGAGATACAGCACCATATGATCTTAACCACCCAAAATTATCCCTTCTCCAGCACATGTATGGGGAAGATCCTTCATCTGGCCAAAAGCTCTGCCCCACAGGGTCACAGAGGCTGCGTGTGATTCGGACACAAGATCTTCTGAACTCCAGGCCTGCAGGGATGGTGAAGATGCTACTCCTGAGGTGCCTACAAGCCACAATTAAGCAGATCAAGGCTATTGACAGCAAACTTGAACTCACCCTGCAGAACCCGTGTCACCCACTGGCTGTGCTCAAGGAGCTCGCTCCAGCTGGACAGCAGCACCTGGCACCTAATGGGCACCACAGACCTGTGTCCATCCCCCCCCAGCCACTTCTCATCTCCTGGAGACTGACACTACCACTACTACGTGCTGCTAAGGAGAGCTTACACATGGGAACACAGCTCATCACAAGAGCAACAGCCACTTCTTCACCCTCAACTCAACCCTACTTGAGTCATCCATGCTTGGTCCAATGCAGGGACCAGGAAGGAAATGGTGGAAAACCCATGAGCAGAGACAAACACAGCAAGCACAGCCGTCCTGTGCCACTTTAAAGAGGATGGACCTCTGCAATCACACTGAGATTATACCATTTGGGTCCAGACTTCCATGTGAGCATCATTGTAGGAGCAACATCTGGAGCAGGCATCAATGGTTTTGGTTGGTTGGTTTGGGGTTTTGGGAGTTTTTTTGATAGCAAGAGCTGCTAGAGTAAGGAGGAAGTCTCTCCCAGAAGGTATGGTGAGGGTGCTGGAGCCTGATCCACCAAGCCTCACTGCACAACCATGCCAGGGGAGCATGGCTGGTCACTGGGAGGACCCCACCCAGCACAGCTGCACCCCGGCCTCAGCCAGCAACTGACCCTGGGCTCCACAAAGTGCCCCAAGGTTTGGTTTTGGGAGAGAGAGAGAAACAAAATACACTACTCTGGAGAAAGGTCAGGTGGATGCCTTGAAATAAAGCCACCCATGCCTTTGTGTCCCCAGCACGGGTGTGGACACCTGTCAACAGCACATGACCAGAGCAGCACCAGCAGCAAAAGGAAAATGTGGATTTCCCAAGAGTCCCCAAAATAACTGCACTTTAGGAAAACTGATTTGCAATGAGGAAGGACAGCAGAACTTTAGCGACTGCCACCATGTCACTGGTCCTGGAGAGGCTTCGGCAAGCCCAGGGACCTGCACCAGGGGTTTGGCTCCTGGTCAGCTATTGGGTCACTCTTCCTTCACAGGGGTTTGGCACTTGCTTCCCCACCCCACAATCACAGAATCCCAGACTGGTGGGGTTGGAAGGGAGCTCAGGAGATCATCCAGTCCAACCCCCCTGCCAAAGCAGGTTCCCTACAGCAGGTTGCACAGGAAAGTGTCCAGGGGGCTT
>NW_010332909.1:7716-16749 GCF_000700745.2 Antrostomus carolinensis | reverse complement strand
ACCCTCACAGCAAAGAAGTTTTTCCTTCAGTTTCTCTGGAACTTCTGCTGTCCCAGTTTGTGCCCATTGCCCCTTGTCCTGGCACTGGGCACCACCAAGAAGAGCCCGGCCCCATCCATTTGGCCCCCACATTTCAGATCTTTATAGACATTGATCAGATCCCCTCTCAGGCTGCTCTTCTCCAGGCTGAAGAGTCCCAGCTCTCTCAGCCTCTCCTTGGAAGGCAGATGCTCTCTCAGCTTCTCCTCATAAGGCAATCCCCCCTTAACATCATCCCACTTCCACATGGGGAATGCCTGTCCCCTCAGGAAACCCAACAGCAGCTCCTTGTAGCCATGGAAATCAGGCAGCACGTCCCACCAGCCTTTCCTCCACCTCCAGCAGGAACAGCCACCTCCCAGGAAAACACCTCGCAGCAGAAGGTGCTTCAATCTGCACTGGAACTGCAGCCGTAAGCCACCTTCTGCCCTCCTGAAGCTGTGACAGCTGCCTGCTTCCTGCAAGCAGAGCCCTTCCCTGGTAATCCCTCGGAGGTGACACTCCTGAGGCTCCCACAACACACGGATCAGCAGCGACTTGTCCTCTTGCTCTGCTCAACAGCGCTGAGGACAGGGTTTGCTACAGAAAGCCATGAAGTTCTCCACTGACCGGAGTGAAAGCAGGGACTGACCTTGTCCAAGTGGTGGGGCAGCACCTGCAAGAGGGAACTGTAGCAGCATTCCAGCTCAACATCAGACAACAGCGACCATGGGCGAGTTTTACTGTTCCCACTCCAGGACTGGCACCATATTCCACACCTGCAAGCACCCAAGACAAAGGGAAACCCCCCGCTGCATCTCCAGCCCGTTCCCAAGTTCTCCAGAAAGTCAAGATCCTCAACTGTCAATAGGAATTTCAGCAAGTTCCTCTCCCAGGGAGATGGTGACTCAATGATTCTCATGGAAACACACCCAGCCCGACGAAGCACCAACGCAGCTGCCGAGTAAGCGGCCCAAGACAGAGTGTTTGATACCGTGGAGATGGAGAATCGATGGAAGATTCTGTATGGAGCCCAACCTCGGCTCCCTAGCAGAGCCCTTTAGCTCCCCATGCTCACACCACAGACCCACCCCCTCAGATCTCAGTCCCCACCCTAGCAGGCGTGTGGGCAGGGATACGGGGGCAGAGTTTAATTTTGAGAACACAAAGCAAACCAGGCTCAGTCACCACACCCTGTTTTATACGGTAATTTGATGCAGCAAAAGAGAAAAAAAGAGAAGGCAGAGAGATGCTGAGAAGCATTAGCTCCCACCCAGCAAGCCAGAGATCCCTCTAACTCCCAGTCCTTCTGCTGTTCCAATGTTTAATGGGAATGCACACACACAAAAATCATTAAAAATAGACAGTGATGTCAAATAACATCGGTGCCAAACGCTGCCTGACCGGCTGGTCGCAAACACAGTGAACACAACTCATGCACACACCACCCACAACACGTTCCATGGCTCCTCTGTGCCCATGCCAGCCCCTCCTGGCTCACCAGGATGAAGACCTGGCACACCAGGACTAGCTCGCAGCTTGGTCAGTTAGGATCTGGTCTAGTGGAAGGTGTCCCTGCTGCTGGCAGGCGGGTTGGAACTGGATGAGCTTTAAGGTCCCTTCCAATCCAAACCAGTCTGAGATTCTATGATCTTTGGCCCCTTTCATTCACCGTGGTCTTTCCATCGCTGTGGTGAGTGTAAAGAGGTCAATGCCAGCCTGACTGCTCCACCTGCCAAGTGAATTTTGCCTCCATGTGGAAAAAAAAATGATCTTAAATGAAACTCTGGGATGGCCTTCAGTGAAGTCCCCCAACAACGTGAGAGGAGAAAAGCAGCCATTGCCTATCTGCTCACCAAAGCTGCCCAAGGTTTTAAAAGAAAGAAAATCCACTTTCCAAAGCTCTAGGATCTGAAATCCCCGGTAGCAAAAATTTATTTTCATGACTGAAGACAAGGAGAAATTTATAAATGACTTGTAGCAACCAACCAATAGAACAGTAAATATTCCATTCCTGTGACTTCTATGATCACCCAGGAGCAAAACATCCGAGACAGCTCTGCCATGTGCCACTACGACAACCAGGAGTACGAGACCACGTGCACGTCACCCGTCCTCACTTCTTCCCAACCCCACATGCGCCAGGGAAGTCTCTTTTTGAAGGTCCGCAGTGTATCCAGACATCCTCCGAGTGACTAGTGTCCAACGTTAAAAGGAGAAAAAATAAAGCAGCACGCTCATTTCAAAGCCCAATAAAGACATCAACATTGTTAGATTCTCCTAAAAATAAGTAGTTCCAATTCATTTTTTCTCCCCCCAAAGAGCATGTGCCTTGGCCAAGGTTCAGCGCATGAGCAGGCTGTGCTTTGGTCCATCCACTCTCTCCAGCTTCTCAAAGTGTTTTCTGGCATTGCGGATGTTGATCAGCGTAGCCGCGGAAGCTAGGGCGGAAAAGGGACAGGGGAGATGATTAAAAAAAGAAAAGTTCAAAGGGATGTGAGTAACCAAGCCCCCAGCAGTTAAGCTCTGCCTAAAAGTGATGGTCCCCATCAGCGAGCTCTCATTTCAACCCCACTGCTCCCCAGCTGTGTGGAATGTCACGCTGGAAGGTCTGGGCTGTTTGCTGACACTGAGGAAGAGTCAGAGGGAACTAGGGACAAGCACTTTGCTCACAGGGACAGCTCCACAAGCACCACCTCAGCACAGGAGTATCACAGCTGGTCATTCAGTCACAGGGTTTGCACAGGTTTTCCCTAATTCCGTAAACTATGTGAAAAGAGGACAGGAAACATCAACGCTGTCCTGGAGAGTGTCTCTCAAGCACCTCAAATCCTCACAGGAGGAGTTGCAACTGGAGTTGTGGAAAGAGTTACACGGTCCTACTGTGCCTGTAAGGGCTGGCACTGCTGGCTGCAGCTTCTTCTTTCAGATAAATAGATGCTGCTATAATTAGAGTCCTTGCCCACCAAGATTGTTCAGGCAGCAAAGAGCAAAAACTTAAAATATGATCCAGCTCTGCTTCCTCTCCAAAAACCAGTGGGGCTGCCAGATCAGAACAGCCCAAAATAGGTTATTAGACATGACCTACTAAATCAGGTCACATCTGTTCGAGTGGTTCCCCACCGCTGCTACAATCCTCCACCCGACAGCAAACAGCTCAGCTGTCAGAGGCACATGTCACTCGCCTTCTGCAAGTCACTTTTAACCACCTTCCCCCACCCTCAGCTCAGACGAGGCAAACCAGCAGGACAGTAGATCCCTCTCTGTCTTTTAATTACAATAATTTTTATTGCTTTGCCTGGTGTTTGTCATTTTCCAAGAGAAACTCAGTTTAAACTAGATTTAACCAGCTTTTTGTCCCTGCAAACAAACCAGGCCAAAGGCTTAGCTTTGCTTCAACTTACGTATTGAAGGGTCTGACATAACCACCATCACGTATGTATTTGATGTAAAGATGTCAATGAAAGCAGCAAAGTTAGAATTCCTGACCTCCATGCTCTGGAAAGAAGCTGCCAGCTTACTAAGAAGGGAGAAAAAAAAAAAAAGAAAGAAAGAAAGAAAAAGAGTAAATAAACTATTAGTGCAACATTGTTCAAACAGCTTTTGCACCCACACAGACATGATTTGAGCTGTTGGTAAGCAATAAATGTTTGAATCTCCACTTGGCAAGCAACACCAGGTGCAACTACAAGTTTGGGTTTTGGTTTTTCTTTTTTAAAAAAAAAAGAAGAAACTCTTCAGCTTTAGGCTAAATGAGAACAACAAACTGATTTGTGCATCGAATGGTGAAGGCAACTTGAGATCTATAACCCCACTGGCTCTTTTGAGTCACAGAGTCCCAGAATGTCCCCGACGGGGAAAGCCCTTTAAGATCATGGAGTCCAACCATGAACCCAACACTGACCAGTCCCCTATGACTAACCCATGTCCCCCAGCACTGTGTCTACACGACTCTTCAATCCCTCCAGGGATGGGGACTCCACCACTGCCCTGGGCAACCCCTTCCAATGCCTCAGAACCCTTTCAGCAAAGAAATTCTTCCTCACATCCCATCTCAACTGCCCTGGCCACAACTGGAGCCCATTTCCTCTTGTCCTGTCCCTTGGTCCTTGGTTGAACAGACCCACCCCCACCTCTCTCCACCCTCCTCCAAGGGACTTGCACAGAGCCACAAGGTCTCCCCTCAGCCTCCTTTTCTCCAGGCTCAACACCCCCAGTTCCCTCAGCCACAAGGGAACTCAGCACACTTGTGCTCCAGACCCTTCCCCAGCTCCATTGCCCTTCTCTGGACACGCTCCAGAGCCTGCTATGCCCAAGCATTCGGTGTCACCTGCCCCACCAATGTCACAGCTCAGCCACTGAGGACAGTTTAACACTGTGGATAACCAGGACAAATAAGTATAAAACTGAAATATCTGGAGACAGTTCTGTGAATGACACAGCCACTTCTCTGTCCCATTCGGGCTTCCCCCACTTGCACATGTTACCAACAGCCTGTGGAACCCAGAGCCTGGTCAAAAGCCAAGCCACCCCAAGGCAAGCTTTCCACTGTTCCATTGGAAATATGGATAAACAGTGTCTGCAAGCCTCTTCCTCCCACACCAGCACAGAGTCTGAAGCAAAGCTCTCCACCTGGCCTTCCGCAGCACTGCTGATTGTCACTAATTGATCACCTCAGTCCTGGAACTTCCCTACCTTGCTCAGAAGAACGAGGCCTAGAAGTAAACATTTGTTTCAAAAGAAACCTCTTTCAACCATCAGCAAAGGAGGAAGTTACAGAAGATAACAATTAACTTGGTTGTGTTTAAGTGTGGTGCAATTTAACTACAGCATCTCAGCGTGCCGAGGAGTCACAGAACCAGGATTAATTTGGAGCCTTCGTGCTGCTGGATGAAGCCAAAACACCTGCCGAGGTGTCTTCCCCACCTAATGATTCAACCAGCTCACCTGCAACTGAGCTTGAATTGTTTAATAATGTTGCTGATTTTCTCAAATCTGTGCACATCCCGCTGTTCTTTGCACTGATAGTGAGAAATGACCTGGAAGGCAGAAAGAGAGAGCAGGCAGAGTGAGTTCATCATTTATATCAGTAGAGGTTTCTCAGGCTCGACAGCAACTATGGGAAACGGGTGGTGACCAGGACAGGGATTCCCTCTGCCTTTTGCTGATTAAATCTCAGAAACTACTTGCAACAATACTTGTGGTGCTTTCAAGGTAAAACAAGTCGCAGTCATACAATCACCAGGAAGCCTTTCACAATGCAGATGCAAGGACTCAAGATATGCAAGAGATACTCTTGTCCACTTGAAGTCTGAACACTCCGACTCAGCAGCAATTTAAATCTTGATTCAAAGAATCATCAAGGCCATCACTTCAGGTTGGGGAAAGAGACACTTGACAAATGCTGGAATAGCTTTTCCTTCCTAAGTCTACGGTGCTGCAGATTCTGAAGGACTGAACTCAAGAAGTTTCCCACTCTGCAACAGGTAGGATGGAGAAGCACTGCTCGCCAAGCCAAAGCCAGCCGTTCCTCACAAAGAAAAGCAGAACAAAGGCAGCTGGTTTCCTAGGGAGCTCTCTCTCCATCAGTTCACTGAGTCAGACCAAGACTGTGCTAAGCTGCCTGCAGTCACATCAGTTCCCCTCCTCTTCCTCCCACGTAGCAATCCAGCAGCAACACACAGACCTTAGTGCCTGGCTGCAAAGAGTCAGAGGATCAGAAGTTTTTAGGATCCACACCTCAGTCTCCCCGACCATTCTCACCAGGCTGGCAGCCTACAGACCTTTACCCTTCAGCCCCATTTGCTATCGGGCCGAGAGCTGCATTTACTGCAGAAGGGGAATGGCACACAACCAAACACTTACATCATCTCTGTTCCCACAGCAAACCAAAAAGGAATATTTTAAAAACCTTATGCTGTGTGCTTTACACTCTTCAGAATCATGAAACCAACTGCTACTGGAAGCATCAGATGCCTTTTGCAAAGATGTTAAGCTCCTACTTTTCTGCCTATGGAGTCATGTTTAACAGGCCTGTGAGAATCAAGGGGTTTTTGTTCCTTTTTTCTTTTTTCCCCTGGAGCACCTTAAGAAGATCATCGTGTACTTCCTACTTTTTCAACCTGCCCAATTATTCATCCAAGTACAGGGTTAAGCCAGATTCAAGGATTACATTTGTACCAAAGCCTTCATTGTACACAAGTTCATTCCTTAGCTTCCCAGATAGGTTTTGCTGTTACTGTGATTTGAATACAATCTCAGAGTAACATTTCACTTCAGGAGAAAGGTGCCCTGGGGGAAGCTTAAAAAAAAAATCTAAAAATCTATATATAAAAAGTGAGAAGAAAGTTTTTTGAAAAATCACCATTACACTGAAAATAAACATAGAACTTTTGTAGCACAGATCATTCATTTTCAGTAATAAAAAAAATTACTTATAACAAAAGAACTGTTACATTCCACCAAGGTGGAACTATTTATTATCTACAAAAGATCAAAAAGCAGAACTTGCCAGAAATGGTAGGTGGTTACTGCTGATAGTTTAAGAAGGGAGAAAAATAACGGCTGCCTCTCCACATTCCTCTCATCATTTCAAAAATCAGACATTTGGCCATGGAGGAAAGCACTCAAAAAAATTCCAAATCATTCCTTCAGGCCAGCAAGAGTTTTGATGCAAAGTCTGAAGAGATGAATCCAGAAACTGAGTATGGACAGACAAGTAGCAATGGTGGCTTTAACCAACACGTTTTACCTTGCAGAGACAACAGACTGGATGCACAGCTACCGTGCAGCTGGTAACTGTGAAAGCCATTGCAATCTGATGGCTTGTGACCCTCTATCCATACTCCAGCTTTGTAGAGCATCAGACAGAAAACAAAACAAAAAAAGAAATCAAGACCAGTTAAAATGCCAGGCCAGGAGGAACTGAAAAGGTTTGTTTCAAGCTAAAGGTGGCTCTGGCCCTGTGCAGAAAGGAATTCTCAAAAAAGCCCCACAGCCAACAACAGAATGGAGATATGAAACCCTCTCACAGCTTGAAAGAGGAAAATACCGAACAAGCCCTCAGCTCAACTGCTAGAAGTGGAAATTTTGGGAAGGTCCCATGAACCATGGAGTCACGTCAGCTCCTTTCAGTATCACAAGGCCTGGGTCAATGCATCCTGCCATCTGGCACTGGCACCTCTCTTTGGGCTACTGCCACAACAGCACTTTCCATCCAGGGGACTCCGTCCTAGGCTGGGCAGAGGGACTCGAAGGGCAGAACTGCTGTATTCACCAGGAAAGTGGCTCTCTCAAACAGAAGTACTTCATCTGCCTCAATGATCTGAGCAAAGTTCCTCAGGTTCATTTCCAGCTGCTGGACGTTGGGGATCAGCTGATAGACTATACTGGACCAAGCCTGTCAATAAAGAGAGACACAACATAAGGGCTGCGTTAGCACTTCTCTGCCTCATCCTCTGGTTACACAAAGTGCTAAAAAACCCAACTATTTGCAGTTCTGGGTGTTGACAGCCTAGGCAAATCTTGGCTGCATCCCCAGCACATGGCCAGCAGGTCAAGGGAGGGGATTCTGCCCCTATTCTCTGCTCTGGTGAGACCCCACCCACAGTGCTGCCTCCAGCTCTGGGGTCCCGAGATAGGAAAGACATGGACCTGTCAGAGCAGGTCCAGAGGAGGCCACAAACATGACCACAGAGCTGGAGCATCTCTGCTATAGGGAAAGGTTGAGAGAGTTGGGGCTGTTCAGCCTGGAGAAGAGAAGGCTCCGGGGAGACCTCTCTGCAACCTTTCAATACCTAAAGGGAGCCTGTAAGAAAGATGGGGACAGACTTTTTAGCAGGGCCTGTAGCGAGAGGACATGGGGAAATGGTTTTAAACTAGAAGAGAGGAGATTTAGACTGGATGTAGGGAAGACATTTTTTACACTGAGGATGGTGAAACACTGGCCCAGGTTGCCCAGAGAGGTGGTAGAAGCCCCATCCCTGGAAACGTTCCAGGTCACGTTGGACGGGGCTCTGAGCAACCTGATCTGGTTGAAGATGTCCCTGCTCACTGCAGGGGGTTGGACTAGATGGTCTTGAAAGGTCCCTTCCAACCCAAACCAGTCTGTGAAGACTGAGAAGCTTTTCCCACCTCCATGTCCAGTTATCTCTGCTACAGTGGAGATTACCAGTGGCACGCCAGACCTGAGTGAATGCTTCACTAGCTCAAGTTCTTCTCCTCATGAGCCACAGAGAAACTACAATACTATCAAACAGGCTTAAATCATCCTCATTTTAAGCTGCCAATGCCTCCATCTGCTGCTCCCAGATAAATCTGCTCAAGTTTTCAAAGTTTTTTTCATCTTGAGCAAGGTCAACATGCAAATAGATATTTCACAGCTCGTCACTGATGCAAACACAAAGCTGTGATCTAAGCCAATGAGTCAGGGACAAGCCCAGAAGGGACTGGGGATGCTGTAACAGCCATCTGTCCTCACTCAGACTCAGGTCCTCTTCTAACCTCAGGGTCACCTCACTGCCTATCTACCAATGCAGGTCTGTGTCAGTGCCTGACCACCTGTATCCTCCCAGGAGCCTGGGTGGATATTTGTGTCTCCTGCTTCCCAAGTACCTCATATTTACCAAACACTCCTACCATCCCACTTGCCAAACACAAAGCTAAAAGGCCAGCCCAAGGGCATGAGCTCTGAAGAGCACTGGCAGGGCTGGGTCTAGAATAGACTCAACCAGAGCAGCCACCCAGCGTGACCGATGCAGGGTAGGGATCCTGCAGGAGGACAGCGTGTGCCACTGCTGAGGAAGGCTGATTCCCTCATATTTACCAAACACTCCTACCATCCCACTTGCCAAACACAAAGCTAAAAGGCCAGCCCAAGGGCATGAGCTCTGAAGAGCACTGGCAGGGCTGGGTCTAGAATAGACTCAACCAGAGCAGCCACCCAGCGTGACCGATGCAGGGTAGGGATCCTGCAGGAGGACAGCGTGTGCCACTGCTGAGGAAGGCTGATTCCTG
>NW_010332909.1:2457-7688 GCF_000700745.2 Antrostomus carolinensis | reverse complement strand
GGTATCTGCCACACAGTACCTTGGCCAAACACATCATACACCAAAGCCAGGGGAATTGGCTACAGCCTTGGGTGGATTTGCCAGGATGGTGAAATCTGCCACCCAAAGTCCCACTGGAATCAAGAGTCAAACGGTCCTGACCTTCAGATGAGCAACCCAGCCACTACTCCGCCACCACTGCTTACTGGCATTAGCTGGCAGTTAGAACAATCATTTCCTCTCAGTGTAGCCCAGGTAGCACTCACTACCCACACCTGGAAGACACCTCTGACACATCAAGACTGACTGATAGCAAAAAAAACCCCACCCACTCCTGAAAGCAAAGCAAATTCCCAGGTTTTAACGGTGCTGCAGAGAAACACTGGGAACAATTCCATACTGGATAAATACGACTCAAAGATGCAGAATCTCTCTCAAGTTGCCAGGCAAAGCCTGTAAGCAGTATTAACACACTGACAACATGACTCCAACACGTGGAGGGGTTTTATTTTTTTCTAATTAAGCCCAGGATGCTCAGATGCTGTTTACAACAGAAGTAGTTGCTGCAGAACTAAAAAGGGCCAGTCACTAATAAACCAGTAGCAACTAACCACTTGCCTTCCTCCACGCTCTTGATTTGAAGTGGGATGGGAGGAGCCAGATACAGAGAGGAAGTTGTACAAACCTTGTAAAGTGTTTCATCCCAGATGGAAGTCCTAAAACAAACACATTCCAAGGGACGGGAAAGGCGCTTCAAGTCTTCCTCCCGCTCTTTAAAAATCTGGGAAATACAAAGAGATGAGCAGTTGAGTGTAAATATTTCTGCCTCTGGTGTGGTTGCTGTATTGCATTTACAGGATACATTTCAAACAAATCTCGAGCACCCACTGGAGAAGAGAACAAGAGAGCACACTGACCAGGATGGGCTGGCAGAAACCCCTTCCACTGGAGCCACAGGGACAAGCAGATCATGGCTGTCTCGCAACAGAACTGACGAGGACTCAAGGCTGAAATAACTATGGGTGTTGTGGAGTGGGAAGGGAAGCAGACACACACGAGTGTCTCTGAGGACCTAAATTTAGAGGAGTCACTGGCAAAAAGCTCCATCACTGAGAGCAGGATAGGAAGAAAGCGCTTGAGGTTCATCAGGATGAGCAGCTCTGAGGCATGTACTTACACAGTCTTCTCCTCTCACATCATACCCTGCCCTTAGAAGTCACAGTTACAAAAAAAGGGGCAGGGGCAACAGCAAAGACCAGACAGCCTTGTGCCAGGCTCCTACAGAACTGCTAAAAGAGCAGCAAGACTGCCTCTGCAGGGGAAGACACGACAACCACCTTCAGCTCAGCACACTGATTTTAGAAACATTAACCAATCCACCACAAAACACTGTGTAGCCCAACACTTCCCATTTGGGTCCTGGGATACCAGAGGATTCAGGGAGATCTGACCCAGTATTTCCATGTTCTTCTGAGTAGCAGATACCCTAAAACAGATCTTGATGGGTGTGCAATGGTACACATTGAAAGTGTACGTGAATTATGGCCTCTCTTCTGTCTACACCTCACTTCAGGGCCTCACTAGAGTCTGCACAACTACCTAAAAACCAGCGTTTGCCCGCTAGTCCCATACTAAACCTGGACAGGACAACATCAAGACAACTTTAGACTCATCCTTCAGTCTGGAGGGAAGGCAGATGGAAGGGAGGAAAAGCTCCTCAAATTAACCCTATGAACAAGCTCTTAAAGCTATTTCTGCACTGAGCTGGAGGGCAGAACTGAAACTGGAAGAGGAGGATCACCACTCTCAGGCAGCATGAGTGATCCAAAGCCAACCTGCTATTTGGAAGAAGCCTGTCTATGTGGGGAGGTCAGGGTGTGGTTTCATCCACAGGACCTCACACGGCCTCCTTTGCAGCTGCCTGGGCACATACTCACCAGGAATCACAAGAAAGTTCAATAAGACTTTTCATTTAAATCAAAAGCCAGCAGCCTCCAAACTTGCTGGAAGCCAAGGAGTGACCGAGCAGCCAGGGATGTACTTGTCTAACCCACAAAGCTAATTTTTCTTTTGGTATCAGGAAATGGTTGCTTTTCAGTCCAAGCTGAAAATCCAAGGCTGGTAGGAGCTCAACAACTTCCAATCTCCCTTCAGCCTTTCAAAAGCTCTGAAAAAGACCAGAAAACACAAAATATCTCTGGAAGGTTGATCCCCAGCCTTTGCAGGACGCCTCTTGGGGCACAAGAGAGCTGAAGGGGTGATCTCTGCGCCATACTGACACAGAGCAAGTCAACTCCTAGAAACCACCTTCTAGCTAACTGGGTAAGTTTCAACTCTTGTTTTTTTAATTTGGTTATGCTTTAGAACAGAGCCTATGCTGGACTGAAAGCAACAGCTAAAGATAAATTAACCGTCACTGTCACCACCACCATCCTCAAAGCCATACAAATGGTGAGCAGCCAGTTTAAGGTTGCTGGATTTCTTTCAGTTCTACCTCCATTCTGGTGCCAAGGTCTGGTGAAAATACTAGAATCGGTGCTATGAAGGAAAAGGCTTAGAGTAGTTGTCACTAAAAATCATTAGTTCTGTTCTCCACTAGATTATACACAAGAGATAGCAATGACATACAATTTAGAAAAGGCAGAAAAAGCTTAGAGGGCTTTGACAATTCTTAACATCTGAGAAACCCTTCTAGGAACAGGGATGATGGGGTTGTATTTGAAGCACAAAACTGCAAAGCATTAGCACAGTCAAAAGATGTTCTATTTGAAAGCATTTCTATGGCAACTATCAGCTTCTCACCAAATCCCGCTGATCTTCCTGCACCAAGTCCATCTTGTGTACTAGACAGAAGATCTTTGCATCAGGAGAGTTCTGAAGAATTGCCTCCAAGCATGACTGGTAGTAGTGCATGTCCTTCTCGAGTTCACGGCTCTCTACATCAAAGACATAGATGAGGACTTCTACATTGCGGAAGATGTTGTCCCGCTGACTGGTGAAGTAGTTCTCCATAAAGGTGTCCTGTCTGAGAAGGAGCAGAGCAACAAAGCAAGGAGACTCTCATTAGAGCAACCAGGTCTTGCTTAGCATTGTCAAGAAAGGTGGTACGTGTAAAACACCCCCTGCTAGAAAGGCAAGGTTTGCATTTTGAGCTGAAGACCCCACCACAGGAGTCTCAACAAGACCCCCAGAGGTGGCTGTATTCCCAACCTTAAACATTACCAACCAAGCAAAGCTGGATGCTCCTGAAGAGCATCTGCTCACCAGCCTCACAGAAAGCTGAAGCTTCCCTCCTGTCACAGCTGGCTGCTCAGTGTCCTGTGCAAACAGAGCTACGCTGCTTCTGGACCCAGGCTGGCTTTTGGAGAGTTGCATACAAAAAGCCACAGCAGCAGAAGCTAAAATATAGCCAAAACCATCAGTGCAGCCCGTTATTACAGGATTTAAAGCTCCTTTAACTTTTGCTGAATCTGGCTCAGACAGTGCACGAGGACATAAGAGCTGGTGAAGCTCAGCAAAGTCAGACAGCTCAGCTGAGGCTCTGCCAGTGGGAGAACGTTCTTCAAAAAGCTGCTTCCAGGAGCCACAGGATCACTGTCAACCTTCAGCATCACTCCTCAGCACACACCCCATTTGGATCAAGCTGCTGATGAGCAATTCTGAAACCACCACCTCAGGAGAAAGTCCAGGTGAAGGGCTCAGGCTTGTTGCCAGCAGAAGAAAGCAGGCAGCAAGGGAAGGGTGGACCCACACACTGCTCCTTTCACGTAGGGATAACTCCAGAGACAGCACAATCATGCCAATCTCTTCCACCCACAAGATGAAGATCAGGTTGAAGATCCATTCTTTCCAGAGCTGTCTCACCAGTTTTACAGTGCACACATGAAGCTTGTTCAATTCCCTTCATACACAAGCAGAACACTCGTCCCTCCGGGGCAGGAGGACCTCTGTTTTGTTACATCCCTGGCTTTATTCCCCAGAGCTAACCCCCAAAAAGCAAAAGAATCAACAGTACCTACCCTCCGCAGTCCCAGAGGTTTAATACCAGGTTTCCTAGAAATCTAACATGGGAGTGCTCCACATCAACTGGAAAGAAACAACAGGAGTTTATGGACTCACAGCAGCACACACCCAGACCACAGCTACCTCCTCAGGCAGCCAAAAATGCCATTCTCCACAACACAGCCCACAGTTTGTAAAATCCCATCTCACACCACTGCTGAACATAAATCTGGAGCTGAAGGCGCTACAGAAAAAGACAGTTCCCAGAGTAACTCCTACTCTCTACCCAGGACACTATTCTCCTGAGAAGCACAGCAGGTGGTTCCCCTTTAACAACACATCCTCTGATCTTTGCAGTATTTGGAGAATGACTTTAGTTCCAGCACACTCTGCAAGGCCTTAAAAATAAATCAGTAACACAAAGAATGTAAACTTTATGAACAGGCCAAATTTACAGCAAAGAGGAAGCACACACCAATCCGTGACATTAGGTGCCTCCCAGGGAGGAGTGTCAGATCCTGACAGTTCATACCCTTGTTTCACAAGAATCACTGATGGCTTTTTCAGATCAGTGGCTTTGGAGGGAAAAGAAAAAAAAAAAAAGAGGCAGAAGACACTAATTAAGGCTGGTACATCATCCTGCCAAAACCACAGGTGCTTAGCAAGACCACTGCGTCTCCAGCTGTGCAGTGATCAGCTGGATAGCAAGAGGAGAGCTTCACCAACAAGGAGAACCATGAGGAGGCTCTCAACACTCCTCCAATAACAGGCGTAGCAGCAGCAAAGGCAGCTTCCTGATCAAAAATAAGAATTCAGGATAGAAGTTCAACAACCTAGCAGCAAAATTAAACCCAGTGCTGCGTTCCTTTTCACTCCAGCTTCCTACCTGCCCTCACGTGAACTCAGGAGTGAAGCTCCCTGTGAGGTGTGGCAGCTGGGAAGATCAGCAGACACCAACCTCCTCCAGGCAGAGCAGAGGAGAGGCAGGGATTGCTGGAGGGAACAGCCTCACCCCTTTAATGAAGGGGGTTTGAGCCCTGAGAATCTGCAGTTCAAACAAGAGAAGTCTTACTTGTGGCACCCAGGCGCCGTGTGTCCCTGGCGATGTAGTTGGCAAAGATGATGGACCTCATGCTGGTCTTCCCAGACCCACTTTTACCCATCAGCAGCACCTGGGAATTTAAAAAAAAAATAATAAAAAAATGAATGAATTGGCTACCTCAGAGCACCAGGTCCTTCACAGCTCTCTT
>NW_010332909.1:0-2438 GCF_000700745.2 Antrostomus carolinensis | reverse complement strand
GCTGAAGCCACCAAACACAGGACCAACATATTTTAGATGTGAATGCATCAGAAGAGAGAAGTGAGGAGTACCACACCTGGGAAAGCAGGAGACAGACGTCCCTGCTGCCTCGCTCTCCACGGTCACCGAATCGTGGTCAGACTGAAAACCTTCCTATCTCGTCTGCACTCCTCAGCCATGCCCTCCACCCTCTTGGGAATCTCTGCCCTTCCAGGCACCACACTCCTGCCCTTCCACCCTGCTGCCTATCACCCAGAAGGAAGGGCAGCCAGCCCACGGCCACTGCCCACAGAAGCTCCTCTTCCCAACACACACTGGCAGAGGACTCACAACCAGCACTGGGAGACGAGTGGGAGCTGCTCCCAAAGCTGCCACAGCCTCCTCCATCCCAGCCCCTCGCACCTGCACACCTTCCAAACACACTGGCACCACTGTGATGTTTTTCATGACAGCAAAGGACTTTGCCAAGACAAAAGAGCAGCTTTATCTCAAGCTTTTAAGACCAGGCTGGAAACAATCCCATGCCCGCTCAGCCCCGATATTCTCCACCCATTACTTCTCTCCTAATCTTGCTCTTTTCCTTCACCAACTTATTTTCTCTTCCCCAGCAGATGTGAAATACAAGTTCCACTTCAATTTTCAGGTGTCAGAAGACCAGCAAAAAAGATAAAAGCAGATGTGACAGCCCAGTTCCAGTGCACTAGGCCACAGGGTAGGGGAGACACTGGACTCCAGAGACCTGTTTGCAGATCATCAGGCCAAAGGAGAGGTAGCACCTTTGGTAGCCAAAAACTAGGGGACGATTGCAGCGGGGAGAAGAGGGGAGAGAGGCACACAGGGCAAGACTCCACACTGTGATCTAAAAATAAAATATCCAACCACCCCAACAGTGACAGCCAACACAGACTTGCTCACAAAAACAGCTGTTAAGCAAGTTCCAGTTACAAAGTCAAATTCAGCCTTTGGCAACAGCTCTGAAAAATCTATCATCAAGGACAGGTTTAACGAGAGCGCGACCGGCCAGTCTGCCTGCCCAGCCCGCACCAGTGCCAAACGCCAGCCGGGCAGGGGCTCGCTCGGCTCCAAACCTCACCCCGCAGCTGCACGGCGATAGCTGCCAGGCTCAGGGCAAAACAGGAGAGACAGAACCACACCATCCTGTTTGCAGAAGTTATCCTGAGAGTGACCGCAACATCTCACAGGCTGCCGAGTGCCCTTTCCAAAAAGCAGCTGCCCACACGCCTTGATGATTTGGTAACAAGGACTCTTCCTCAGAGTCAGGCTGGTCAGGTCACCAGCCTTTCCAGAGCAGACACCCGGAAAGCTACGCTGTGCTCTCCCCTGAGCTACACGCAGAGGAGAGACAACATCAACAGCTCTTATTTCAGACCACCTGCAGAAAAAGCACATGCAGAAACTCAATACGGCTCCACAGCACAGCCCAAGTCAGCCCACAGGCCAAACCAATTCCCAAGTTTCAGACTGTGGAGGCCTTTCCAAGGGGTCAGGCACCTGCAGGCAGAGCCAGGCAGGAAACCCAATCCTAGCACACCATGGAAAGCCAGACGGACATCCTCTACACAGCCACTTTGATGGCTTTGAATATGCTTAGTGCTGGAATACACCCACACCTCCCTCCCCGATCCTCAGAAAACTCGCTTCTCCCTCCCCGTGTGTTAAGTTCCATCCTCCCAGGAGCCCTCAGTGAATTACGGGCACCCCAGGAAAGTTTTTCTAACACACAGAAGGGTCTCCCCATGCGCTAACAAAGCAGGTTAGAGCACATCCTCTTCCCCCACACTGCAGGAGGCAGGCAGCGAGCAGAGGGTTTTGCAACACGGACCAGGAACACTCACAGAGCAGTTACCGTGGACCGCTCTGTGGTGAGCTGCTCAGACCAGCCAAGAGACTCAAACTCGATTTTAATTTCTAGTGCTTTAAGCAGAGGATGCATTTGCTGATTCTGAGTCTTAAGAGGCACCTCAGAGCCACAGAACACACTGAAGGGTGGGCTGCAAACACGTAATGACATTAGAAAATGCAGAAAGGGAAGGAAAACCCGACCACAAAAGATTCTCCTTTCACTTCTTACCTTTTTCTTCATGGCTGTGCTTGGCATCACCCACCTAGAGAGAGAAGAGCACCTTCTTACATCGCTCTGCTTTCCTCAGTTACAGCCTTTTCGCTTCAACACACGGTCCCACCCACAAAGCCGGGTGCCGAAGGGGAAGCGCCCCCGTACTGACACGGGTCCCCCAACCTCCCTCACCAGGCGCTTGACAGCTGCTGCTCCAGACGCCACCGGGAAACTCTTGAGGGCTGGAACCCCTCTAACAGGCCCGTGATGAGCAGCGTTCCCGTCACCACACGGCCGAGACGGGCCTCAGTGGAACAAACGCGGCCAGCGCCGGGGGCAGCAGCACCGCTCGGGTCCCCCC
>NW_010332908.1:0-448 GCF_000700745.2 Antrostomus carolinensis | reverse complement strand
TCAGTGGCACTGGGTGCACTGGTTTGGAGCTAGGGTGGGGTGGGGTGGGACTGGGAGGCACTGGGGTATGCTGGGAGGGCACTGGTGTGGTACTGGAAGGTACTGGGACATGTCGAGAGGGCACTGGGACATGTTGAGGTGGCACTGGGAGACACTGGGACATGCTGAGATGACACTGGGAAGCACTGGGACATACTGGGATGGCACTGGACAGCACTGGGACATGCTGAGCTGGCACTGGGAAGCACTGGGATATACTGGGATGGCACTGGGAAGCACTGAGACATACTGGGAAGCACTGGGACATGCTGAGCTGGCACTGGGATGGCACTGGGAAGCACTGGGATATGCTAGGAGGGCACTGGGATGGTACTGGCAGGCACTGGGACATGCTGAGATGGCACTGGGCACCACTGAGACATGCTGGGAGGGCACTGGGAAGCACTGG
>NW_010332907.1:0-2833 GCF_000700745.2 Antrostomus carolinensis | reverse complement strand
TATATTATATTATATTATATATATTATTATATTATATGTTATTGTAAAACATGTTAGCTTTTCCTTAATTTCTTCCCACACAGGCAACTATTGGGCATAATTGGCAGGGTTTGAGTATCAGGGTTGCTGTATGCCCTGTGTGGGAGGAGGTCAGGAACTACACTGTGCCAGTCAAGCCAGGTCCAGCTGACTTGGCAACAGAACTGTGAACAAAAACTTCAGTCTGAGGAGCACACAGCTCCACTGCTCAGATATCATTAAGAAAGTGGAGTAACTGTGGGGAATAGGGAACATAAAAAGAAAGATGTGAAGCGGAACAGGAGACAAAAAAGGAGATACACAAGATGTGAAGAAATACATTTTGCAGAAACCAGAGAAGGAAGTGCAGGTGACACATGGAAGAAAACATTGCTTGGCGTGCAGCAATGAGACACCCCTGAAGTACAGCAGCCCATGGTGGAGCCCACTACTGAAAACTGTGGGAGAGGAGATGAGAAAAGAGGTAGGAGAGGAGTAGAACTGAAGCTGAGCCTCTGAAGCTGGGAGAAAAGGTGTTGTCCTAGTTGTCTGTTTAATCGTATGTGTTGTATTCCTGAATCAGTAATTAAAATATTATGTTGATTGGCAATAAATGAAATGAAGTTAAATTTGTCAAGTAAAGACTGTTTTGTGTATGACACTAATGGAAATAGAAATGTAACCAGACTCCCAGATCTCTTTCCATTAAGTTCATGATCTTCTTTTGTATGTTAGCCTAAACCAAATTCAATTAGCAAAATTTCTTTAGACATACTCCTTTATTGTGGTGGTAATCTCTAAGCAGTTTGTCTGGGATAGAGTTAATTTTCATCATAGTAGCTGGTATGAGGCTGTTTTGAATTTATGAAACAGTGTTGATAATACAGAGATGTTTTTGGCATTGCTGAGCAGTGCTTGAACAGTGTTAAGGCCTTTTCTGCCCCTCACACCACCCCACCAGCGAGTGATTGGAGGTGCACAAAAAGTCAGGAGGGGACACAGCTGGGACAGCTGACCCCAACTGACCAAAGTGATATTCCATACCATATGATGTCATGCTCAGCATATAAAGCTGGGGTAAGAAGAAGGTAGGGAGTGATGTTTGGAGTGATGGTGTTTGTCTTCCCAAGTAACCGTGATGGAGCCCTGCATTCCTGGCGATGGCTGAACACCTGCCTGAGGATGGGAAGTAGTGAATGAATTCCTTACTTTGCTTTACTTGCACAAGTGGCTTTTGCTTTACCTATTAAACTGTCTTTGCCTTAATCCATGAGTTTTCTCACTTTTACTCTTCCCATTCTCTCCTCCATTTGACTGGGGGGGAGTGAGCAAGCGACTGTGTGGTGTTTAGTTGCTGATTGGGGTTAAACCAGAATAGATTTAGTATGGTTTCTGAAGGTTTGGGATTTTTTTTTTCTTTTTTTCCCTGGTTTGACTATGCAAGGATTTATGGTAGATATATTTATATTAATAGGCATAGCTAGTGGAAGGTTTTAATGTGCATTGCTGAACTCAAATGTTTCTTGCACAGCCTGGAGATTGGAACTGTAGTCTGGGTGATCTGACTGCATAAGAAGTGCATTAGGAACACAATACTTGGAGTACTCAAATAGAAGCAAAAGCAAGTCAGAAGACTGAAGCAGACAACATTATCCTGAACCATCAATCCAGCCTTTGTTTAGGTTGTGTCTTTCAGAGATTGAATAGATAACTAAACTGCATGTTAATCACTGCTTTCAATTTCACTTTACATCTTTGGCTATTAAAAGAAACTGTAGAGGATTTTTAGATTTTCTTAACAGCGATAGAGAATAGTGGCAATCTCCCTACAGGCTAAGTTTGCCAGCAAGTGTGCATGTGGCTCAGTAATTGCTGCTGTACCAACAGCAGGTTCATGAAGAGGGAATGATAGTTTAGAGATTAGCTGGGAGTAGTAGCAGCTTTTCTTGTGACTTAAACTTACTTGTGAATCATTCTTCTTTTCAGAAAATGATCTAAACCAAACACTAGACTACAGAGAAAGGTGCCTACAGCTAGCCACTGGGAAATGTAATTATGGGTTACTGAAAAATTTCCAGCTGTTCCAGTTATAAAGGATGATTTCCGATATCTACAGTAAAATAAAAGTGCTGCTGTCAAACTATTGAGAGAAATTAAATTATACGGGTAATCTCTTCTTGGAAGGATTTTAACATCCAGCTTTTGTTTGCAAATACCTGTTTTTTGAAGGACTGTTTTTCAGTTCATAATTTATAAAAAAATTCAAAGCTCACTTCTGAGGATTGTAGCATGATTTTTTTGGATACTCAGATGGGAAAGAGGTTTTGACTTTTTCTCTTCCTAGGAATTTATGTGCTTCTTTCTGGCATTCAGCACATAAAAGAAACCTAGAACAGAGACCAGAGCATAAAACTATCTTGACTGTATCTCATCTGGTTTGGCATGTACCAGAACCATTTAATTTCCTTAGCTCACAAAGTGTTTCAACCACTGAGCTGTTACAGTATGAATCCTAGATTACATACTGTGATTAGCAAGGAACCTAATGTTTTGATGAGTTATAATCAGTTATGTTAGTTTTAATTGCTAGGGATCTCAACAGAAAATTCCATAGTAGGCTTGGACACATCTGTGCATGCTTGCTTGTGCCGGCTTTGCACACAGCAGATTTTTAAGAGCACAAAATCACACAGAGGAAGAATATTATAGTTTCTTCATGAACAATTATAAGAATATTTATGCACTTCTTTTACTGCTCAGCCCAGCTTGTCACATGCCTTTCTCTGAAAGCCTGGGGATAGCCCATGAAATCCTC
>NW_010332906.1:0-416 GCF_000700745.2 Antrostomus carolinensis | reverse complement strand
GTGCTGGGCTTTGGTGCCAGAGACACGGCAGAGAGGTGAGCAGGGGGAGAAGAGCCTCATGGCAAGTGGCTGAACATCAGGAGCCTGAGCTCAGGGAGCAGCCCACTGCCTGGTGCCAGCAGGTCGGACCCCCCACCACAAGCCTGGCCACATCCCACACTGACTCTGCTTTGGCATGAGCCACGATGACACGGGCAATGCTGCTGGTGACCAGTGTCACTGGGACACACACACACACCCAAAAAGCGGAGGCAGAGGTTTCTGAAGGCACTTCTCACCTCTCTCCAGGGCGAGGAGGAAATCCCGGTTCCTCTGGAGCTCCTTCATGAACTCTTCGTTCTGCAGGAAGAGCGCGATCCGCTCGTCCTCCAGGTACTGCTTCCACCGCCGCTCCTCCTCCAGGGAGCCCTGGCCCC
>NW_010332905.1:6672-6937 GCF_000700745.2 Antrostomus carolinensis | reverse complement strand
GTCCGTGCAGTCAGGGGTGCAGAGGGTCCCTGGGGATGGGGACAGGCAGCCCAGCGCTGTCCATCCTGGGTCTCATCCTGTCTGCAGCCCTGGGGACCCCCTGCCTCCAGCAGATCCCACCTGCAGAAGGTGGCAGGGGCCAAATGCACTTCCCCACCGGTGTCCCTGCCATCCCTGTCCCCAGGGCCACTCTCCTAAAAGGCTGGGGCTGAGGAGTGGCTGAGGACATGAGGTGGAGAAAGGACAAGGCCAGAGCGAGGGGCAG
>NW_010332905.1:4735-6608 GCF_000700745.2 Antrostomus carolinensis | reverse complement strand
ACGCCAGCAAAGCCAGCGCGGGCCGGCACGGCAGGAGCCCAACTGCGTGTTCCCAATGCTGGCATCGGCTCTTTCAGAGTGGGCTGGGGCCATGCCCAGCTGGAAGCTCCTGCCATGGTCATGCCAGGGCTGGGTTCTTGCCCAGCCCTGTGCTGCGTGCTCAGGACCCCAGATGTGTTGCCTTGTCCCCAGGGGTCCCCAGCAGCCCCCTGGAACCTGCTCCCCCCTTCCGCTGCCACCCACCCTGCCATGAGGGGCTCAGCCCCCCATGATGCCCCTCCCAGGCTCTCAGTGGCTCAGGATGGGCACTGTGGGGGCTTTTCAGTGTTATCCCCTCCTCAGCGAGCATCCCCGTGCTCAGGGGCTCACCCTGGCTGTCCTGGGGCAGTCCCCAGCAGCACTGCTGCAGCCACCCCTGGCTGGTTTGCCCGTGGGCAGCCTAAAGTGGAAGGGAAGGGGGTTTAGCACGTTTTGGTAGAAGTACATGGAGGGAACAATCAGTAATGCAAGAGGTTGCCAAAGTGCTAGGCCTTGCAGCGTGGACACCCTGCTCCCTGCAGCCATGCTGGACCTGCAACATCATCCGCATCCTGTGGGGAGCTGGGGACCGCGGGTGAGCCAGCCCCATTGCTTCTTGCTGGCCAGTCCCTGGGGGGCCTGGAGGGGTAGGGGGGTCACTGTAGGATTTGCCGGCTCCCTGGTGAACCCCTCTGTCTGCCAGCACTGCTCTGTGTCCCACCTCGCCCCCTGCTCCCTGCAGCCATGCTGGACCTGCAACATCATCCGCATCCTGTGGGGAGCTGGGGACCGCGGGTGAGCCAGCCCCATTGCTTCTTGCTGGCCAGTCCCTGGGGGGCCTGGAGGGGTAGGGGGGTCACTGTAGGATTTGCCGGCTCCCTGGTGAACCCCTCTGTCTGCCAGCACTGCTCTGTGTCCCACCTCGCCCCCACACTGCCGCTGCCGCTGATGGAGCGGCGTGTCTCTGCCGTGCTGTGGCCCTGCTTGGCACCGCTGTGTAGTGGCTTGTGAGCAACAGGCTGACTCGGTCACCCTCATAAATGCTGGTTCTGTGATGGCTCTGGTGGTTTGTGCTGTGTGTCCTCTGCCAAAAGTCCACGTGGGGAAGCTGCTAACCCAGCTGGTGCTCAGGAAGGTTCCCTAGAAGCTCAGGAAAGGGAGAGTCATGTCTCCCTCTGCCACCCTACGTTCCTCCTGAGCCCAGCGAGAACAGTGGTGGGCTGTGCCCGTGGTGTGCAGACCCTGCCTGTGGCTGTTCTTTGGCATCACGGGGCAGGAGCTGGACCCACGACAACTGGGATCCCCGAGGGGCTGGGGCAGCCATGCAAGGGCAGCCTGGAGCTTGAGCTTTAGAGATACGTGACTAGAACTGGCTTCACCCAGCCAGGCCTGAGCCCCTTTGCCAACAGTGAGGCTGATGCTGAGCTGCGCTGGGCCAGGTTCCTTAAAGCTGCCAGAGGTTACGGGCTGAATGGGTGGAGAACTTGGGAACCAGAGCAAATAGTGGGAATTAAGCTGTGAGTCATTTGAGATAACCCTTAGATAGAAGAAGGACTTGGGAGTTCTGGTACCAATGGACAAGAAGCTCAACATGAGCCGGCAACGTGCGCTGGCAGCACAGAGGCCAATAACCGTGTCCTGGGCTGCACCCAGAGCAGCGTGGGCAGCAGGTGGAGGGAGGGGATTCTGCCCCTCTGCTCCACTCTTCTGAGACCCCACCTGCAGTGCTGCCTCCAGCTCTGGGGCCACCAACAGCAGAAGGACACGGATCTACTGGAGCCAGTCCAGAGGAGGCCACGAGGATGATGTGAGGGCTGGAGCAGCTCTGCTGTGAGGACAGGCTGAGAGAGTTGGG
>NW_010332905.1:0-4555 GCF_000700745.2 Antrostomus carolinensis | reverse complement strand
TGTGAGGGTGGTGAGACAGTGTCCCAGTTTGGCCAGAGAAGCTGTGGCTGCTCCTCCCTGGAAGTGTTGAAGGCCAGGTTGGCTGAGGCTTTGAGCAACCTGGTCTAGTGGAAGGTGTCCCTGCTGCTGGCAGGGGGGTTGGAACTGGATGAGCTTTAAGGTCCCTTCCAACCCAAACCAGTCTGGGATTCTATGATACCCCCATCCCCACTGGTGTCATTCACTAGGGAAGTTTCCTTCCCATGTTAACAAAGTCATTGTTTTATTAAAAATTGAAGTATTCAATATATATATGTTAAATATATATATGTTGTGTATATATATATATATAAAACATAATATCCACTGAGGCAGATAGACTTAACCCGCCTTATCAATTGTCGGCTTTTAATCTCTGCTATAAATCCATTGTTAGCAGGATAAAGGTGAGTAGAAAGAACTGTGGTGATACATCAGGAGCAAGGGAGCTCAGGGGAAGAGCAATAAGAGTCCTAACAGAGGAGGACATGCTGAGCTTCAAAACACTTTTCTGTTCTCTTCTGGAGGAAAGTTGATAGAAGTCACATTGCAAAATACTCTCGGCTGTCACAGGGACCAGGCTCTCCCAGCACGGGCTCTTGGTCGGCTTCTTCAAGTGACAGACCTGAGGGTCGGCAAATGAGCCTCATAACCATCGATATTTCATCTGTTTTAAAACATTCATTTGTAAAAATGCAGAGAAATTACAGCCAGGCTGCGTCATCAAAAGCGAGAGTGGATATGGGGTACGGACGGGGAGGGGCTGGGACAAGGACGCGGCTGGCAGGGAATTAAAGGATTGAAACGTAATTAACGGCATCCTGGGAGGCGAGCGTGCCCTCCTGAGCACACTTGTGGGTTGTCTTTTTTTTTAATAGGATTACAAAATTGGGTGGTTCATCTGTGCTGTACACCACCCTATTGCAGCAACATACCCTGCGCAGGCGCAGAACCTGTTTTAATTGATTTTAAATTGTGTACCCGTTAAGGCACAAGAAAAAAGGGTTTTTTTTTCAGCAGCCATTTCCACCAAGGGAGCCCTCTGAGAATTATCTGTTCCTGAAAAGTGTATCACGTGTGCACGATCCAGCCGGATTTAAAAACAAACCACGCCCCTGTGCCACTCACCAAACCCCATTTCATGGAGTGTGGGGAGACTTGCTGCTTTAGTGCAGCTGATATTATACCAATTTGCCATCTTTCTCCAAGTTAGTTAAAAAATCTGGGACTTATGGAAATGGTCTGATCAGCCCAGCTGGACTGCGTGGAAATCGATCTAGTTAAAATGCATTGGTGAAGTATGTAGGTCAGCAGCGTAATGACTGGTGCTGGGGTTCCGGGATCCTGGAAGGGCTTTAGGGGCCACGGAGCATGAGCAGCTCCAGCTCTCGGGCTGGGCTAAGAAGGTTACGTGATCCTTGGGATGATAATCCCCTGTGGGAGTGGGCACGCAGTGGCCACAGAAGGCCAAGCATCAGGAGCAACGCTGCTGGACTGGGAGGACTGGGAGAGGAGCTACCAGGGCAGCGTTGGCTTGCTGTGCCCTGGGAGGAGAGTTCCCACAAAGCGGGTGCAAGGGGACAGGGAGAAACAAATTCACATAATCATCGAATGTTGTGAGTCGGAAGGGATCCACCAGGATCATGGAGTCTAACTCCTGTCCCTGCACAGGACAATCCCAACATTCACACCATGTCCCTGAGGGCCTTGGCCAAATGCTGCTGGAATCTTGTCAGGCTTGGTGCCATGAGCACCTCCCTGGGGAGCCTGTTCCAGGGCTCCACCACCCTCTGGGTGCCTCAAGAACCTTTTCCTCATGGCCAGCCTCACCCTCCCCCGCCAAATCCCCTCTGCTCCTGGCATTCGTTGGTGGCCAGAGAGAAGAGATCAGCGCCTGCCCCTCCTCTTCCCCTTGGGAGGAAGTTCTAGACCCCCATGAGATCTCCTCTCAGTCTCCTCTTCTCCAGGCTGAACAAACCAAGTGACTTCAGCCTCTCCTCATACCCTTCCCCTCTAAACCCTTCACCAATTCTGAGGCCATGTATTCAGAGGGAGAATAGCACAGGATTTGTACCAAGGAGAAAATCGATGCTAGGGATGCTCCCACCATCACATGATGGTGATGGTGGTAATTAAATGGAGAGGCACAGACTCAGCCAGTGTCCCTCCTCCCCCAGCCCTGAAACGCAGCTCAGGGAGGGGGTGTACCCAGCCCAGCCCCAGAGATGACCAAATGGGACTGAGCTGATGATGATCTCCGAGGCTTCAGGAAACTGGCTGGCTGCTGTTTGCCCAGGCAGCCACAGTGACACGGGCTGTGGGAGCTCCTGTGGGGATCAGCACCAGGGGCTCGGAGATGCAGGTGCATCCCAGCGCTGTTTCAGAGGCAGCTCGGTCACAGATGTGATGCTGAAATTAGCAGGCACTGACCCAGTTGCATACTGGAGCCCTGTCCATGCTCAAGGGAGGAAAAGCCTTGAGCCCTGGAAGAGGGTGGTGGGCTGGTGCCCAGGAGAGAGCAGCTCAGTGTCCTAATTAAATCTCTTCCCAGTCTTATGTTTCTAAATTATCCCTCCTGTCCCCACACCCAGCTCTGAAAGCAGCCCAGCTGAGCTGCAGGGCTCGTTTAAGGCTGGCTGTAAGTAATCCTCTCATCATCCCCTGCCATCCTCCCCTCCTCCTCCTGCAGACACAGCCAGAGGATGAGCTAAGCACCATGCTTCATCCCCGAGATGCCCACAGCAGCCTATCTGCTCCTTCCACCAGCTGGAGAACAGCAGGGCACAAACCCTAGGTCCTGTTGTCTCCTTGTCCCTCCACGAAGTGGCCAGCAGCCGAGGTGCTGTGGTGGTTTGACCCACAGTGGGACCATGTGGTACTATACTCCCTCCCCCCGCCCCGGTGAGATTGGATGGGAGTCACAACAAAGGGATTAGGAATAAAGACAGGGAGGGCTCACTCACCAGTGATGATCACGGGCAAAACAGACTCAACTTGGGGAAGAAAAATCAATTTAATTTGTTACCAATCAGTCAGAGTAGGACAGTGAGACACAACAACCACATCTAACACCCCCTTCCCCCACCCCTCCCTTCTTCCCGGGCTCAATTCACTTTGCTCCCCATTTCTGTCCCTTCTCCCCTGCAGAGGCACAGGGCACAGGGAATGGGGGTTCAGTCAGGTCACCCACCTTCTGCCTGGCATGAAAGTCCAGGAACAAGATGTTCCAAAGCAAGCTTCCCATGGAGTCACGGATCTCTTCAGGCTCAGTTCCCGGCTCAAGTATGGGACATCCACGGGCTGCAGACGGGCCTCCAGTCCAGCGCATCTCCTCACCCCTGCTGTGGCGAACTGAGACTCTCAGGGTCTCAATTCAGTCACACTTGCCTTCAGGCTCAGCTTCTCTGCTCCAGTGTGGAGTCCTCCATGGTCTACATGTGGGTATCTGCTCCACCATTGGATCTCCATGGGCTACAGGAGACTTTGTCTTCTCCCTACTCCATGCAGTTGAACTGTGTGTCTTGAGGTTCTCTGTCCTTTTTTCTGCCTCCTCCTCCTTCCTCTGGAAACGAAGCTCTCCCTGTGTCTGTCTGTGCTTTGTTCAGGCCGATGGTCTTTTGTTCAGGTCAATGGCCTCTCCTCCAGGCTTGCCCCCACCCACTTCTTTTCAGGTCAGTCCTTCCCCTCACAAATATGGATTCTCAGAGGTGTTTCTCTAGTGCTCACTGTCACAGCCTGGGCTGAGGGCTACACCTTGGAGCCAGGGGAGCTCTCAAAGCTTATCACAAGGTGGCCCTTCCCCCACCACCAAAAAAAGAGCCCCCTCCCCGCCTCCAAACCCAACACAGGTGCTGAGCACAGGGTTACCCAGAGCATCACGGGAGTGCTTGGGCTGGTGTTCCAGCAGCCTGGGTCTCAGCATCCCTGCAACCAGGCTGCGTTGGGCCACAGCTCTTCCCTGTCCCGCCACACAGTGCAAACATTTTCTAATGGGTTGTGTAAGCATTTGCAGGAACGATGTGGTGCCACCCCAGCAGCAGAGGCTCCTTTCCAGCAGCCCACAGGCCAGTCTCCAGTCATGCAGACACAAAAGTAAGGAGAAGAAATCTTCACCATGTGCACAGGAGACGAGGCAAGAAGCAACGGACTGAAACCATCACAAGGGAGACTTAGGCAAGAGACTGAAAACACTTCCTCGTGGTGATGAGAGCTTTACCTGGAAGGTTATGACATGTTTGTCAGATGCTTTTCAGGTCTGTCAGGAATGGGTTTCAGTGAGCCACTTCTCCTCTGGGGCAAGGATAGCTGGTTCCTCATGGTCCCATGTGCCTGGGCTTCCCTCACTAGACTGGAAGGACTTTAGGGCAGCACCAAATACCATGGGCCCCAGTCTTTGCTGGGACAAGAGCCAAGGCACCTTCATGTGTGGCAGTGCACTCCATATTGTAAAGGGGATGGAAATGTTCCCAGAAAACCTGTTCTGCACTGGGAGACAAGCTAGGAGTCATGTGAGCCGGCAACGTGCGCTCACAGCCCA
>NW_010332904.1:2512-2748 GCF_000700745.2 Antrostomus carolinensis | reverse complement strand
TACCAGTACCCCATCCCAGTTCAGCCTAGCATGGCCATGTCGCAGCACAGTACATGACACCCTACCCTGCCCAGCAGCTGCTGCCCTATCCTGCACAGGGCACCCATGCCACCACCCCAGCCAGCACCCAGAGCCCCCGCCCCATCCCCAGCACAGCACACACTGTTCCCAGTGCACCACTGGGAAACAGTAGCACCAGGCCCTGCTGGGCCCCATCCTGGCTCTCAGTGGGTGAG
>NW_010332904.1:2079-2444 GCF_000700745.2 Antrostomus carolinensis | reverse complement strand
GCGGGCATGGGTGTATGGTGCCGGCACCATGCGTGCACACACGCCAAGAGTTGTGGCTGGGCAGGCAGGTCCTGGCTGCACATGCAAGTGCGATGGCACATGTGCACCCCTTGGGGTCCCACCCGGGCTCTGGGCAGGATCTGGCCCCTATTCACTGGCAGAGGCTGTGTCCTGCTTTTCCCCAAAGCCACGAGGGCTTGGTGGTCCCCCTCAGCACTGTCCGGGAGCTACTTGGGGAGCAAGGGTCGCATGCCCACCGTGCCTCCGTTTCCCCAGTGACACCCAGCATATGCCACCACTGGCCGGACAGGGGCAGAGCCATCTCCGGCTGCCTGTGCCCACCGTGATTCATGGTGCTGGCATCC
>NW_010332904.1:0-2023 GCF_000700745.2 Antrostomus carolinensis | reverse complement strand
GGTGCCCTCCAAGGTATCACTATCCATTCTTGGGCCCTGGCCAGTGCCGGGCAAGGAGCCACTAGCCCCACACTCCCCTCGCTGTGGTGTCAATGGGGATGGGCTCACAGGGCCGGGGGGCACAGCTGGGGGGCATCACCCAGTGCAGCAAATGTGCAGAGGGTGGTGCTGCCAGGAGGGGACCTATGTCCCTTGTCCCCACACACCTGGGCAAACTGGCCTGGCTGTGATGGGGCTGTGAGCCCCTCGACTGCCCCTCAGGGCTGCATGTTGCAGACCCCCCCTAGCTCTGCATCATCCCTGTGACACTGCCCTCACCAGTGGGCATCACACAGCATCTCCTGGGGCTCCTCATCTGCCTGTGGAGATTGCGGGAAGTTGGGGTCTGTGAGGGACCTCAGCTGCCAGAAGGGTGTCTGTGCCAGCACATCACTGGTTGGGGATGGCAAACCTGCCCAGATAAAATAAGATCTGACCTGAGCTACTAAGAGCTTCCTCTTCCTGACACGCAGGGAGGTGGTGTGAGTCGGCAGCCATGATGATGGCTTAAGAACCTAATCCCCTGAGCCTGGAAACCGCCGTCTGCCCTGCCTGCTGTGCCTCAGTTTCCCCCTTTTGATTGTCAAAGCTTTGAGAGTGGGTCTGACCCTCCCTCCTTGCTGTAGTGAAACCAGTCCAGTTCTCCCAGTGGGTCTACGGGACCCACAGGCAGGGGAAGGGCAGAGGAGCAGCATCCCTTCAGCGCACAGCAGAAGCTGCTGGGGTTTGCTCCCGCTGGTGTTATTGTTGTCCCCTCCCAAGTTGGCCTTGGCTGCTCCTGTCCCTGCCTTGGTCACCCACCGGGCGAGGGGCTGGGACTACAGCCCATGGCAAACTGGCACTGCTGGACTGCTCCCAGCTTCAGCCCTTGGGGGATGTGCTGGGAACAGACTGTCCCTTCCCTGCCCACGCTGCCCACCCGCTCCTCACCAGGCTGCTGGCACAGGCAGCTACGTCAGGCAGGCACGGGATGCAGGGTTAAGCCCCCCAAGCTCCCCTCTGGGGATGCACAGAGCCGAGAGGATCCCAGTGCAGTCAGGATCCACCCTGGCTCAGGGGGACCGGCTGCGTGAGCAGGGTGAGGGGCACCCACCCGGGCAGCAGTTTGGAGGGAGGGGAGCACTGGGCTCCTCTTTGCAAAGTCTGCAACAGGAAATGTGTCCCCAGTGGTGTCCCCGAGCTGGAGCCAGGGATGGGACGGACATTGGGGGAGACAGGAAAGCTGAAACAAATCCCCCCCCAAGGAGCCGGCTCTGGTGGATGAGCACCCACCTCTCTCACGGACGAAGTAAGCCAGGTAAAGGTCGAGCTCCTTGACAGAGACGCTGATGTGGTGAGGCTGGACGCAGAGGATGGGGTTGGTACACTGGCCCGATTTGACCAGGCGCTCACCGTCGGTGCTCTCCAGTGGGATCCCTTTGAAGAGGATGACCATGACTAGGTCCAGCTTTCCGCCACACCTTGTCTGCCTGCCGCAGGCAGTCAATGCGGCGCATCTTCCCCTTCTGGTCAGGGTTGGAGAGGACGCAGCACGAGGGCTTCTTGCCCGTGATGGAGAGCACGAAGTCCTCGCGGCACTCGGGCCGGATGTCCTTGCGCAGCTTGGCCAGGAGGCGTGAGGCCCATTTCTGCTTCACCTCCGGCTTCTCACTCAGCAGCTCATCCTTCACTGCCCTCTCCTCGTCTTTCGTCATCCTCTTCTCGTGCTTCTTGAAGTACTTGCGCTTGCGGGCCTGCAGGTTGAACCAGGTGTAGGCAAAGGCCCGGACATGGGGGAGCAGTGCCTCGATGAAGGGGTGGAACTCATCCTGTGGGAGCAGAGGGACAGGCGGTCACTCCCAGCCAAGACGCCCCCAAATCCACCCCGGGATGGCTGGGGAGCCCGTGGGGACCCCCCTGCGACATCCCCACCCCGCTGCATCCCAGCGCAACCAGGAGGAAGAGCCGTGGCAGAGGCACATGACTGCCAGGGATGGAGAACCCC
>NW_010332903.1:4427-9396 GCF_000700745.2 Antrostomus carolinensis | reverse complement strand
CTGCTCTGGGTGCAGCCCAGGATGTGGTTGGCAGGTCTGTGCAATCTCTGGGTGCTACAGGTCCATCGATCTTTGCATCTGTTCAGGTCTTGTTTCTCTTGCCTTGGGGTTATCACACTCTTATCGACTGTGTTTCCTCCTTTCAGAAACTGAAGGAAGTTGCCTTCCCCAGAGCTGAAGAGCTCAAGGAGGAGCTGTTAAAGAGGTACGCCAAGGACTATGCTAAGTACAAGGAGCAGAAGGTGAGTGAGAGGAGACTGGAGGCCTGTGCTCCCCAGAAGACCCTCAGCCACAAAGGGTTTGGAAGAGGGCAGGTCTCCAGGGCTCCCTGGGTGCTCTGAAATGTGAAGTCAGGGTAACCCCAGCTTGCAGGGTCCAGCCTCGTCCCCTGCAGCACAGGGCTGTCCCAGCCAGGTCTCTGCTGCCACTATGTAGGTGAATCTGTCACAGGCGACCCTGCCTCTCCATTGTGCATCCTGGAGACAGGCTGTGGTTTGGTTGGTTCTTCTCTTTGTCCCAACATGAGGTTTAGGTTTTATGATTGAGTGAGAAACTCAGGAGGTAGCTGGTAACAGCATGGGCCAGGATCTGGGGTTCTGTGGGCACTGCAGTCAGTTCTGCTGGGGACAAGTGGGATTTTAGAGATTGGCTAGAGGGAATTTAACCTGGAATGATATTTCTGTGGCAGAGGGAGGGTAAGACAGCATCGCACTGCCCTGGGCTAGCTGGCTCTCCTGATGGAAGCGCAGATCTCTGTTTTGCAAGACGAATCTTGCTTGCAGGGAGCGCTGATTGTTTGCTGGTTGCCTTTTGCAGACCCTTTAGATGTAGTCTGGGACTGCTGGGGTCTGCTGTGCATTGGCTTCGTGTTCTGCCTCGGGCTAGTGTTCCCTTGTCTGCTGATGTCCCTTGGCCATCCCTTGTCTCCTTGCAGAAAGAGGAAGAGGAATTTGCGCGCAATTTGGCTTTGCAGCAGCAGCAGCTGGAAGAGGAGAGGAAGCGGGTAGCCCTGATGAAGCAGCAGCAGGCAGAGCAAGAGCAGTTCCACGCTTTCGAGGAGATGATTCGACGACAGGAGCTGGAGAAGGAACGTCTGAGGATAGTGCAGGAATTTGGAAAGCAAGAGCCGAGTCCTGAGTCTCTGGATGGACCCCTCATCCCTGGTGTGGAAAAGCCCCCGACTGATTTAATCGCAAAGGTTCCTGTCTCTCCAGTTCACCCTGCAAGTCCATCAGCGGGAACCGTCTCATCCAAACCTCCTGTTGTGGACAGATCTTTGAAACCAAGTGCTTTGGGGAGCACGGAAAACAGTTAGTACCTGTCAGTGCACCTTTCTCCCTTGCTGGGGCTGAGCCAAACACGACAGAGGAGCTGATTTGTCTGGGAGGTGTCTCATCATGGCTCCATCTCTTCTCAGGGTTTGGCCTTCCAAGTCACTGGATGTTCTCCCCGTTGTCCAGTAAAGTTTTGCAGGGCTGGGAAGAACTGTCTCCTCTTGGGAAGCAACCCACCACACTTCTCCAGCCCAGTCTCTCTGCTGATCCACAGCCTGTTTGGCTTTCCTGGATCCAAATACTCCTTGGAGACTGGGGTTTAGTTCCTGCCTAGGCTGACCAAATTCTCCTCCTGACCAAATTCTCCTCTTCTGCCAAATACAGCTCCAAAATACTGATTGGGACATTTCCAAATGACTGGTTCTTGACCAGTGACACATCTTACTTTAAATGACATTTTCTAAGTGTTTGTGGTTTCGTTTTTGTTAACAAAACACTAGTTTTCTGACACACTGCTAAAGGTGCCTTCTCCCTCTGTGTCTGTTTTGAAAGACATAGTGACTGTCCTTTATGAAGTGTCACAGTGACTTCATTTCCCTGTGACTGCCATCGTAAGGGTAGATATTAGAGCAGTTCGTGTTTCCAGGCTGAATTTTTCCAGTCTAGTCCCTCCAAGTACTGGACCTGAGGGACCATTTCTCCAGCGTCCCCGACTGTCATTGCTCATTGTGCTCCCATTCTCCCCACAGATGCAAGTACGGATGTCCTTCGCCAGGTCATTGTCCCTAGGGAGCTCTGCCAGAAATTCCTCCAGCTGGCTGATGCCAACACGGTCCGGGGTGTGGAGACATGTGGGATCCTCTGTGGTAAGCTGGTAAGGTGATAATCCTGATTAAGACCCTGGAAGTGGCTCAGGGGACTTTTGTCAGGGTGCAATAGCTTTGAAAATGGGTAGAGGACCCTGATTTTTGCCCCAGAAGGCTGTAGTGCAGTTTCACTGATGACTGGGATTTCACGTGAGCTTTAGGGATGATCTGCCTCTCCTTTTCGTCCCTTGTACGTTAAGATTTCCTCACGCTGATTGAGGTGGCAGCCATCGAGTCCCCGTGGGTCTTCAGCCTCCTCTCTCCTGTTGATGACTCTGCTGGGTACCTGCTTCACACACCCCCGTGTTGCTGATGACAGGCAGCTCCAGTGACTTGTCCCTTTGGAACCAGCATGACTGAGGTGTCCCAGTTGTGAACTGGGACCCTCACCCAGACAAGGCTGTGCCAACACCGACTGGAGACAGTTAATTCTCCCCAGAGACTTTGTGTGCACAGGTTTCTATTGGCAGCTCCAGTCTGTCTCCCCTGAGTCACTTGGGGCTGCTTTCTTGCACAAGTTTGCTTTGAAATGAAGTTGTTTGATGTAGGAACTTTCTGCAATCCAGCTGCTTCCAGACACTTTGGTGATTATTTAATTATGAGGCATCATCTCTTAGTGAGTGGGGAGAATCACTTTGGTGGGTGTCCAGGAGTCTGAGCTCTTGTATGCGCTCTGCACAGCAGGGAAAATGAAATTGAAACCCGTGGGTCATGCTCACACTCGGAAAAGTCTGCGACTCCTTTGTCAGTAACCTGCAGTTACCATTTCTGTGACCTGTAAATGGATGGTAGATGCATCCAGGGGCTTGTTTCCAGAGCTGCTGTTCCCCTGGCTGGGCCCCTGAGTCCTGAATGCACAATTACCATGTTCCCAAACTTTAGGGAATTACCCTGGCACCAGTGGGCGGCAGCAGCGCTTCCTGCTTGGGAGGGTGTTTGGTGGGTAACAGCCTCCCTGTGCTGCTCTGCAGATGAGGAACGAGTTCACGATAACCCACGTCATCGTGCCCAAGCAGCACGGAGGCCCCGATTATTGCAACACGGAGAATGAGGAGGAGCTCTTCATGATCCAGGATCAGCACGGCCTTGTTACGTTAGGCTGGATCCACGTGAGTCTCTTGTACCTGTTTCACTTCCCAACCAGCCTTGCATTCAGCCAGGAGGGAGCAGGGCCAGTGGTGGAGAACTTCCTGGAAGAGATGGCATGGAGCAGGCAGCATCCTCCATTGGATTTGTCCCTCTGGTGCAGTCTCAGTCACTACTCACACTGCTGGAGAAATCCAGGCCTGTCTTAAGTTTGAGACCCTTCCTAAAGCATCAGATCCTAAAGCAACAGATAACTCTGTCCTTTCAGAAAATCTTAGGACAAGAGGAAATGGCCTCCAGTTGCACCAAGGGCAATTGAGATGGGATGTGAGGAAGAATTTCTTTGCTGCAAGGGTTCTGAGGCATTGGAAGGGGTTGCCCAGGGCAGTGGTGGAGTCCCCATCCCTGGAGGGATTGAAGAGTCGTGTAGACACAGTGCTGAGGGACATGGGTTAGTCATAGGGGACTTGTCAGTGTTGGGTTCATGGTTGGACTCGATCATCTTAAAGGGCTTTTTCCATCCAGGCAATTCTGGGATTCATTGATCCTTTGAAAGTGGGATATTGGGCATGAAGCTCGTATTTCATCCAGCTAAAAGCTGACTCCAGCAGCACTTTTGGGGCATCCCGAGCTCCTGCTGTCAGCACAGGGCCTCTCCCATGGTGTGTCCCTGTAGTAGTGCTGCTGCTCACAGACAGCTGTGTGCTGCTCTGCTGCGGGATGTGCCAGTTCCAGATTCCTCCGCTGCCCTGCTGCCTGTCCCCGCGGAGCCTTTGGCAGTCGGATCGGTGCCAAGCAAAATGTTTGGTGCTGCTGAGTAATCTCTCGAAAGCAGCAGCTGCCTCGAAGGCTTTGACAAATAAATGCCTGCTGCGTGTGCCTGATATGTGCTGGGTGTCTGCTTTGAGTGTTAACTCTTCAGTGACAGCCCTGGGATGTTCAGGGACAAACAAGGAGAGTGTTGTGAAGGGTCTGGAGCACAAGTGTGCTGAGTTCCCTTGTGGCTGAGGGAACTGGGGGTGTTGAGCCTGGAGACAAGGAGGCTGAGGGGAGACCTTCTGGCTCTGTCCAAGTCCCTTGGAGGAGGGTGGAGAGAGGTGGGGGTGGGTCTGTTCAACCAAGGCCCAAGGGACAGGACAAGAGGAAGTGGCCTCCAGTTGTGGCCAGGGCAGTTGAGATGGGATGTGAGGAAGAATTTCTTTGCTGAAAGGGTTCTGAGGCATTGGAAGGGGTTGCCCAGGGCAGTGGTGGAGTCCCCATCCCTGGAGGGATTGAAGAGTCGTGTAGACACAGTGCTGAGGGTCATGGGTTAGTCAGGGACTGGTCAGTGTTGGGTTTGTGATTGGACTCAATGATCTTAAATCTCTTTTCCAATCAAGGCAGTTCTGGGATTCTGTGCACTGAAGTGTGACTTTCTGTGGGATATGGCCAGAAATGTAGAGCTCCTCCTGTACTTATTCCAAATAGAAAAGAGGAGCAGATGTTTTGGGACAACGCAAAACTATTTTCAGTGTGCAAGCATGTCCTCTGTGCCATCCAAGGAGCTGTGTTTCTCCTCTGTTACAACCTTCTCTTGGCAGATGCTCTCCCTTTGGACCAGTTCTCCGACCTGCTGGAACTTCCTCTCTTGTGTTCCCCTGTGTTTCAGACTCACCCCACGCAGACAGCCTTCCTCTCCAGCGTCGACCTGCACACGCACTGCTCCTACCAGATGATGTTGCCAGAGTCCATTGCTATTGTGTG
>NW_010332903.1:0-4333 GCF_000700745.2 Antrostomus carolinensis | reverse complement strand
GCCTGTGCTGCCCAACCAAAAGGTTGGGCAGGAGGTCTGGCCTCTTCAGAAGGTGCTGGAGGGCTGTTTACCATGAAACCTTCTTCTATTGGATTCCTGGTGGGAGAATAAAATATCAAGTCATATAATTAAAGTTTTGCCAGAAGAGGCTGGAAGAGCATTTTTTTTCAGCAGCTCTTCAGAGATGGTTCAGGGCGGGTCATGTCTGGGCTGTGGTTGCCCACCTATGGAAGGAGACCAGTCTGCAGCCACAGACCTGGGGAGAGGAGTGTCCTGGGCAGAGGAACGTCCCCACACTGTGTATCTCAAGAGGAGCAGACTCAAGTGGGCTCCTTCAGACACAGAAAGAAGTGCTTTTATTTGCAGAGACTTGAGCTACACAGAGCTTGTGTTTATTTGCTCTAGGACGGGGTTTTTCAAGCTGACAGAGCATGGCCTGGAGGAGATCTCTTCCTGCCGGCAGAAAGGATTCCATCCGCACCCCAAAGAGCCTCCTCTCTTCACTGTAAGTCACCCCACAAGGCAGCGGGGGCTGCAGGACTGTTCACTGACATATCAGACACTTCACTTGAATTTATATCTGTGTCGAGGTGCCAGGCTGTGAGCTGGGGCAGGACAGTCAGCCTGGCAGGGGCTTGTCTCTTCCTAGAGTTGAGATGCAAAAGCTTTCTGACTTGTTTGCACCTGTTGGAGGTGCAATACAGAGCACTTCTCTGCAGAAGCAGGTCAAGACAGCAGCAAAGGCTTGTATTTGAGAGAGAGAGAGAGAGAGAGAGATTTCCCTCACTCCAAGAAGGACATGGAGGTGCTGGATCATGTCCAGAGAAGGGCAACGGAGCTGGGGAAGGGTCTGGAGCACGAGTGGGATGAGTTCCCGGATGAGGGAACTGGGGTTGTTGAGCCTGGAGAAAAGGAGGCTGAGGGGAGACCTTCTGGCTCTGTGCAAGTCCCTTGGAGGAGGGTGGAGAGAGGTGGGGGTGGGTCTGTTCAACCAAGGACCAAGGAAATGGGCTCCAGTTGTGCCCAGGGCAGTTGAGATGGGATGTGAGGAAGAATTTCTTTGCTGCAAGGGTTCTGAGGCATTGGAAGGGGTTGCCCAGGGCAGTGGTGGAGTCCCCATCCCTGGAGGGATTGAAGAGTCGTGTAGACACAGTGCTGAGGGACATGGGCTAGTCAGGGACTGGTCAGTGTTGGGTTTGTGGTTGGACTCAGTGACCTGAAAGGGCTTTTCCAGTTGACGCCATTCTGTGATTCTGTATTTGTGTCCTGCCCTGGTCTCTGTGTGGCCCTGGGCAGGGCACTGGTTCCTGGTCCAAGAGGGCTGTTCTGTGAAGGACACTGGGTTCAGGTTGTGTCAGGAGGTTTGAGAGACTCAGTCTGAGCTGTGGGAACATCTGAATGATGCCCTGTCACCTCTTTCTCTTCCAGACCTGCAATCACGTGTCAGTAGTCGAGCGAGACGTGGTGCTGATGGATCTCCGATAGGCCTCTTGCCTTACCCGTTTACACGAAACCATTACCTTCCTCCTAGGCCTAGGGAAACTTGGATTTTTCCTCCTGTAGCAGATGATTTCTACCGCGCAGTGATCCTTCCCCTTCCTCCCCCAATAACCGCGGTGAAATCGATAGCCTGACCTCAGTGGGAGCACGTCAAACCTCAGTGCCTGGCGTTGGGCTGGTGGAGTGGTGCTGAGGTTCAGGGTGTGGGGAAAAGCTAACTGGAAATTTCAAGACAGAAGCTAACACTGAAGCAATTGTTTAATACTCTAATTGTTTAATAGATTATATGGCTTGAACAGCTTCTTGGGGTGTTGGGGGGGTTCCCCCGTGATTTGCTGCAACCATGAGGTGTGGAAACCTCTTCAAGTGCTTTCCAAAGTGAGCCTTGCCCAAATTAACCCCTGCTTTGCTTTGCCTCTCTCTGGGCTGCTGTGGTCTCAGCGCAGCTGGCTGGAGTGGGTAAGTCTTTGTTATAGTTTAAGGTGAAACCTTCCTAACCCCTCTCACTCCATGAAAGCGCTGAACTAGAGCGAGTCCTGCTTGCTGGTGCTCAGGTCTCTGCCTGGGGAGGTAAGAAGGGGCCCTCCCTTTGGGAACCCCTGTTTTGGCGTTTCAGGGGAAGAAGGTGCCTGGATGCAGCACTGCTCTGCACAAGCTGCTTCATTCCAGCAGCGGGGAGGGGTGGCTGGTCATTCACTTCCTTCTCCTGGATGAGGGATTTGCTCCGACCCCCGGGCTGCCCGCTTAGCGCTGGGGTTTGGCTTGTTGCTGGTGTCACCGTGGAGGAGGATCTGGGTCTCTTGGCTGCAGTGCTGTGGTCTGAAGGCTCTGCAAGGCCATCGCGTCTCTGAGAGGGGACTCCAGCAGCTTGTGCCACTTCAGTCCTCAAAGATCCCCATCCCTGATCGCCTCTGCGCTTCTCAAAGCAGCATGGAGTCTGTCCTTGCCAAAAACAAGTGCTCCGTGACATCACTTAGGTTCCTGCTCTGGCAGGGGGGTTGGACTGGATGATCTTCCGAGGTCCCTGACATTGTGTGATTCTGTGATCACTGTTACACGGTCACCAGCCAGGACCCTCCTCCCAATTACCCTCATCCGACACCGAGAGCGATTTCTCCCTCCCTGCACCATCCGTGCTGAGCCTCTGCCCTCGCGTCTGCCGGCGTCGAAAGGGAAGGAGCAGGATGGAAAGGTGGAAAGCATCTGGCCTCCGAAGGCTGAGCGTGAGCAACGACATCTCCACATCCTCTGGCAGGATGAGCAGCACATGGCCATGCGGGGAGCAGGAGGAGGAGGAGGAGGAGGAGGAGGAGGCTGGAATTGCCTTCCCCCCGGCATGCACATCCCTGTCCTGTCTGTCACGTCCTTGTACTTCTCCACGCGCAGTTCTGGGGTGTTCGGTTTAACACAGACGGATTCTATTATCTTGGCTGGGTTTCTTCTGCCACTTGTGTTCTTTGAGCTTTGAAGGGTCCGGCGTGGCTGGGAGTGGGGAGGGAATTGATTTCTTGAGGGGTTGTGTTTATTTGCAGCAGCCGCCTCCTTGACTCCTGCGTGACAAGCTGCTGCTGCTGCTGCTGCTGCCGTCGGTTTTGCGGTCGGTTTTGGAAACACTCAACCCCCCGGCAGCGGGAGGGAAGCGAGGTGACTTCAGGGCATCTGCGGGAACTCATTTTTAGACCTGATTTATTTAAACCACGCTCAGGGATGGGTTTTGCAGCCTTGGTGTAGGGGTGTTCATCCCACAGCTCGGTGCAGGATGGAGCAGTCTGTGCTCTTCACCCTGATGCCTCCCTAGAGCATCGCGGGGACACACGGTGTGAAAACTCCTCTCCCCACGCAGCCATTCTTTCCAGTCTCTGAATATCACAACAAATTTATCTCGAGTCTCCATCTCTCGAGGTCTCAGGTCAAAGCTGACCCCAAAGAGCATCAGTCAGGGAGAGGAGCTGGTGGCAGAATCGCTGCTTCATTTGTAAGTTGTCCCAGTGACCGATAAACCCTCGTGGAGAATTTTTCGCGTGCCTCGCAGCGCCCGTACGCAAGGGCTGCGTTTCTCACGTCAGCGGCGGCTGCTGCCTCACCCCCGGCCCTGCTCTCCCAGCTGGAGCCTTTTTTATCACGTTTTTTCACTTCAGAGTCCCTGAGTCATCAGTTGGGATGAATGCTGGTATCCTGGCACGACCGCCTGCCTCCCACTGCCCCACCCCGGCTCTCCAGCTGCACCAGATGTGACTGATTTACCTTAAAGTCACTCAAAAAAAAGGATGTTTAAAAAAAATAAGTGTGTTTAAAAGCGGGGTAGATGGGGTGCTGGGAGATCGGGGTTAGTGGGGGACAGGTACACGTGGACTCCGTGATTTCAGGACTTTTCCGACCAAACAATTTTATAATTCTATGCAAATGGGGGCATTGAATTTGGTAAGAGCTAAACCCTGCCAGGAACCCGCCTTGCAGGAATGGTTTATTTTCTGCAACGCAGGTTTCATGTTTTGGGGAGTTTCCTGCAGGCCGGGAGCGACGCTTATCTCTGCTCCGGGGATGGGAACAGCCCCGAACCCCCGCCCGAGCTCTCAGCTCCGGTTTGTCCATCCTCGGCGCAAATGGGGGCATTGAATTTGGTAAGAGCTAAACCCTGCCAGGAACCCGCCTTGCAGGAATGGTTTATTTTCTGCAACGCAGGTTTCATGTTTTGGGGAGTTTCCTGCAGGCCGGGAGCGACGCTTATCTCTGCTCCGGGGATGGGAACAGCCCCGAACCCCCGCCCGAGCTCTCAGCTCCGGTTTGTCCATCCTCGGCGGCAGCTCGGGAGGTTTAAAGCGCGAACGTTACC
>NW_010332902.1:0-211 GCF_000700745.2 Antrostomus carolinensis | reverse complement strand
CAAAGTTTGATCCCAGCCTTGATGCTTTCGAGGACAGGAGCGTGGTGATGGAGGGACAAGGCTGAGGCAGACAGTCTGAGTCACTGCAGTGACGGAGAATCACCCGTTTCCATGCTCAGAAGTTGGTAGCTATTTATTGCACTTGAACACCAAGAATAAAACTGACACTCGCCCTCCCTCCCACACCCACCCCGCGCCCGGTCCCCCCACT
>NW_010332901.1:2017-2258 GCF_000700745.2 Antrostomus carolinensis | reverse complement strand
CCCTGCCATAGGGGCTGGATCCTGCTCTCCTGATTGCTGGAGGAAGCCTGGAAGGCTGGAGAAGCCTTGCCCGGAGATGAGCATCTCCATGAAAAGGAAAAGAAAAGGTCTTTTTTTCAAAAAGTCCCATTTCTTTTGGCAGAAAAAGATGCCCAGCCCAGCCTGAGGTCCCCAAGGGTCCCCTCTGCCCCTGACCCAACCCGGGAAGCGTGGCACTGCCCGGCACACCCCGCTCACCGCC
>NW_010332901.1:1118-1790 GCF_000700745.2 Antrostomus carolinensis | reverse complement strand
GCTGCACCCGTGACCAACAGTGTCCTCAGACCCCTGTGTGGTGCCGGCCACGCCGTGGGGTGGCATTACTCGTCCTTGTGTTGGAGAAGGGCTTTGGGCTGTGCACCCCGAGCCCTGGGGGTGTGTGTGCCCATAGGGAGCACCGTGGCACTGCCCATCGCCAGCAGTGCCCTGCGAGGTGCTCGGGGACAGGGATGTCCTGGTCTCCTGTCGCACGGTGACTGAATGGTGGCACAGAGCAGTGTGTGGTAGGTGTGGTGGCATCAGGGGACTCAGTGGGGACTCAAGGTCTGAGTCCTCAGTAGCATCATTGAACTGGGGGAGCCCGGGGCACTGGCTGCTCTGGAGCTCCGTGGGCTCATTGCACACCGACAGGACTTGCACTGGGGACCAGTCCCTGTGCTGGTGTCACCATCCTGGCACACGGCTGGACAAGGCACACACAGGGCAGGGGCCAAGGCTGGTCCCCAACTCAGTGGGGACTCAAGGTCTGAGTCCTCAGTAGCATCATTGAACTGGGGGAGCCCGGGGCACTGGCTGCTCTGGAGCTCCGTGGGCTCATTGCACACCGACAGGACTTGCACTGGGGACCAGTCCCTGTGCTGGTGTCACCATCCTGGCACACGGCTGGACAAGGCACACACAGGGCAGGGGCCAAGGCTGGTCCCCACA
>NW_010332901.1:0-969 GCF_000700745.2 Antrostomus carolinensis | reverse complement strand
CCCTTGAGCTGCAGCTGCTGTGGTCCTGCCACCCAGACACTCTCTCATTAGAAATCACCTGGCTCTGGCTGCCCCTCTGAGGGGTTTTGATTTTAATCCCAGCCCTGGGCTCACCGTGGGACGCAGCCTCTCCACACCCCCACGGTGTTTTGGTTGTTTGTGGTGTCAGGGAAATATTGCAAACAACCCCCTGCACTGGGGCTGTGCCGGGGTGACCCCAAATTGTGGGGGCTGTGCTGGCAGCCGAGCATCCCCCAAGCCCTCGCTCCAGCGGGATGCAGGGACCTCAGGGAAATATTGCAAACAACCCCCTGCACTGGGGCTGTGCCGGGGTGACCCCAAATTTTGAGGGCTGTGCTGGCAGCCGAGCATCCCCCAAGCCCTCGCTCCAGCGGGATGCAGGGACCCAGCTCCATCCCCGGCACACCTGGCTGCAGGTGGCTTTGCTGATGGCACACGTGCCCCCGCCGTGCCCCCCATCGAGGAGCGTTGAGAGCTGCCCCCTCTGCTCTCTCATCATAGCGTGTTTTATTTTGCTTGCAGATCGAGACGCTGGCCCTGCGACGTTTCTGCCTCGCGGCCGTTTTCATGGTTGCTTGAAATGGTCGATGGTCTGTCTTTGTAAGTAAAATGAAACCTCCGCTCTCATGAGAGACCCGAGCTGCAGCCGCAGCCCACCCCTGGCAGGCGCAGGGTCCCGCAAGGGGCACAGTGCCACTGCGGGGGGGTCTTGAGCAGAGTGTGCACCCCCATACCAGCCCCTCGTCCTGCCCTGGAGGGTCACAGGGATGAGAACCCCGTCCCTGTCCCAGCTGAGGGACATGTGTGATGTCTAAGTTAGTAACACACCTGTCGCGGGAAGAAAAGCAGTTGTGGCCGCCGGGTTATTTTCGGCGTCTCTTTAGCGGGCGGCTGATTCTGCCCGGCCGTAGAGCGAGCGGGAGCCCGCCAAAGCAGGCAGGGCAGGCT
>NW_010332900.1:39337-55590 GCF_000700745.2 Antrostomus carolinensis | reverse complement strand
GGGAAGGAGGGGGGAGAACAGTGTCTCATAGTTAGGAACAGAAGTTAAAGTTCAGCTTTTATATATTGAGAAGAGAGTGAAGGTGATTATCAGTCGGGACGGGATTGTTACAGGGCTGGGAGCATCCTCTATTAGAGGCTTAGAGTCCAGACAGACTGGGCTGCACCTCTGTAACATGAATCACTTGAACAAAACCAGCCAGGGAGCACGGACATATCAGTGAAATTTTTACTTGTCCCTGCTGAATATCACCTTGCTCCTTTTGACTGTTTCTCCTTTTTGTCTAGACAAAATAGAAGCTGAAAGTGTCCCAAAAGCCTTGTAAGATTTTTTTCTTAAAACCCCAAATCCCGCCCTTTGCTACTCTATACCTATTCTTTTCTGAAATCCTTTATGGTTTCAAAGGTATGACTCCTCAGAGCAACAGATTACAGCCACTCTCCTCAGAAAATGTATCATAGGCAAGATAAAGCAGGACTGCAGCCAAACAAGCTACTAAACAAGTCAACGTGGTTATAGGGGGGGAGATAAGAGAAGGACAGGGACCAGATACAACCTTTTATCCTCTGCATTCACCAAGACATTTGTCCCTTCTTCATTGAAGCAAACCTTCTCCAACGAGCAGCATCTGCACCAAATGGCCTGAACCCACCTCTGCCTGGACAGTGTTGATGAGAAAGGCAGCTAAGCAGAGGGGGAGGCCGTTTTTGGCCTGACCTCTGCATTCTGTCCCCAGGAACACTCAACATTGCCTGTGCTGGCTCTTCAACACCGAGGCAACAGCAAAATTAATGGCTGTGCTTCTGGAAGGGATTTAAATGTTAATAATGAAGAGGGGACATGGCTCTACAAGGCACATTAGCCTTAGCACATTCAGGGTTTCATTTGCCTCAAGTGATTATGAAATGGCATGTGTAATGCAGAGGTCCTCTTGTGATGGGGACCTATTTACCAGGAGAGGGATGGAGATGCAAGAAATACTGGGCCAATGTTACCTTAACTGTACCAAACTGATCCTGTCTTCCCTTCACTCCCTTTCTGCAAAGCCGTAGTGGATCTAGGTATTTGGTTTCACAAGAGCATGGAAAGTTTTTGTGTTGGACCCACATCTCCCCTGATGTTCCACAGCTTTCCAAGTCACGCAGATTACCTGATCTATCCCCAAAATTCAATCTCCTGCTGAGGCCGTGTGTTCAGCTGTTTGAAAGTACAGAAGAATTTCTCTTGATCAAAACAGGAAAGGGGCCAATGCAGTTTTGTTTCCATCAGAGAGGCTGTCAAAGCTCTTCAGAGGAGGAGCAGCAGCTGCATCCAACTCACCCTGTTCATCTGACAACAGCACCAGGGCAGAATAAGATCAGAAAGCCAGTGGTCATAGCGTCTGTCAGCTCCCACAATACCTTCCCCTGCCTTCAGTGCTACTCCTTCCCCCGCTCAGTGAGATAAATCACCCATACATCCCATTCCTCACTTCCCAGTAAGCTCAACCTGCAAAGATGCTGCAAACAAATGAGTTTCCCAGGAGGCTGGTTCTGTTAAAATCAGCTCACATATCCAACACCTAGATGTCTCCAGACACTGAGACACAGCATATTTGTTCATTATCTCTACTGCACTGTGGGCAGAGGCGTTCAAAGACAAGACCTCCTGGCCCAAATCAGATGAAGTGTGCCCTCTGAGTTCTCTTACTCATTTTCTGGTTGCTGAACTTCTGGAGTCAATCTCAAGCCATGGTTTTCAAGCTGTTTTCCATGATTATACAACATTAAATGTCCTTTTCTTTACTAAAAGCTTAGAGTCACAAGAATCCATCTGAATCCAGAATCCGAAGCTTTGGAACAAACGCCCATTCTTGCAAACATCACAATAAAATTATGTGAGCCAGCAGTACTTGAAATAACACCCAATTTATCTTCCTATTTCCCCGAATGATTATGTCTTTCATTTTGCTGGGGTAGAGAACCTCGAAAACAAATGAGTCAGTTTGATTTTTGTTTCATGGAGAAGTTCATTTCCTGGCTCCTTTGCTTGCTCTCTACGTTCAGCTGATGGTCTGCATGTTTTCAGAAAAATTGAAAGATTTTGAAATTTTGGACTTAGTGAGCCAGGAGGGTGAGTTCCCAGCACCCCCGGCCACCCTCCAATTTCATAGCCTTCCACCATGCTCCCAGCTTTCCTTCTCACAACCTTCCCATCGCTGAACTCAACATGATAGATGACTGACAGCCTTAAAGTTTGGCAAGATTCGACCCGATAGCATTACTTTTAAATGTTAATAGCAAATAAAATCACTCTCAGCAACACGTGAGCCTGTGCTACAGTGGTGGGAGTGGAGGCCTGGGAGTCCCTCTTGCCATCTAACCCTAACTGATGCCAAGAAGCAGGCACAGCCAGGGCACAACCACAGAGATTCATCCCCTGGCAGTAAAGGAGGACAGACCCTTTCACCCCATCTTGAAGAATAACCTTGCATCCTTGAAGTCAAGCCCCTTGGCTTGCTTTTCAAGGTGAATCCATCAGGTGATGGAGTGGTCCAGGGATTGTTGAACCTTTCCCTTCCTCATGCCTCTATTTTCCTCCCCTCCCTAGGTCTGTCCTGCAGATGGGAGCTCATCACCCTTGCCAGGAGGTTAATCATATCTCAGCAGGCATCCCCAAAACTTGTACTCAGCAGCACTCTCCATACCTGTGGGAGCAGCTCTGCATCACTCCAGCCAAGGAGACACTTGAAAAATTTGTCTCCCCTTCATCTCACCCATGCAGCAGCTGCCACTCTCTCACATACATTCTTCTCCAGTCTCGCGAGGAGATATGGCCAATTTAGCAGGATAATGAATGTACGTACATAAAAGTTCTGATTCAAACACTTTCATTAGATTTAGTCACTGGCTCCCAATACAAAATGATGGTGACACCAATTCCTCCTCATCTCAAGTGACTAATTGTGACACAGAGGCAATTAGGCTTGGTTAAATGATCCATGTCCCTTCAAAATAATGGTCTGTCAAACTGCATTCGCCCAAAATAATCCAGGATTGACTTGACAATCAAAATATCTGTTTCTTCAAAGTTAATAAAAACCCAGAGCTCCTTATTTCTCCATGGTGCAGCTGCAAAATGAAAGGGCTGCCTCACTGCACGAGGGAGGATGGGTCACCCTGAGGGAGGTGAGAACAGACATTAAAAGGCCAGATGCTTGTAGAGGCAACAGCTTTAACAAACTACTTGCTACAGGCAGATTACAACCAGAATAGAGCTGGATAGACTGCTCTGGCCTTTTGCAAACGTCCTCCAAAGGCTCCAGCACAGGCAATAGCTGGAACATGGGAAGGTGGGACAGGCAGGAGTCTCTGGTCACCTGCAGCAGGCTGTTACTGCAGGTCTCTGCATCAGAGGCTCCAGGCCACCAACATGAGGTTTGCTGGTTGCACCCTGAGGGCAATGCTCCATCTCTGGGAGCTTCTATCTAAAGCAGTTCTGCAAACAGAGTTCTGTGGCCCATGAGGTGATCCTGCAAAACCCATAGCCCCATGGGTCCCGGAAATGGATGGGCCACCTCGTAGAAACACCCTGCAGAGAACACAATGCTCACTGACTGCCTGACAGCGTCCACCTTGAGCACAGGGACACTCAGGAGATGGGAGCTGAGTTTCTCCAGGGCTCAGACATCAGTTCCAAGAGCACCCTGCACTTCCCCATCCAATATCCTAACCCAGAGTTAATAAGAACAAACCCTCGAGTCTGTTACCTACTTATCTGCCTCCACAGGGAGCTCCTGCTAATTAAGCACAATGGGTTAATTGGAAGAACCTACACAGACCACCCTAAGGAGCAAGCACCAGGAATGTGCACCCCCTCATCCCTGCTGCCCCATCCCACCCCACACTCTGCATCCCCTGGAGGGTTCATTAGCTTTTGCTGCACACCCACTACAGTGGGGGACATCCGCCTCCATGGGACCCCAGAGAAGGATGCTCTGGCAGCTTAACTCATTTCTACATCACCCCCAAGTTGTGCCAGCGCAATTTCCATCCACTCTGCACAGCTCACTGCACCCAGCTCTGAAAAGGGAATTACAAAGCAATTACCCACATTAATGGAAGCAGATACTCTGTCCTGCCTGCCTTGATGTTGTCTCTCCACCCCCAAGGGCCAGAGGCAGGAAGGTGCCATGGAGCCATCCAAGCACAGCTCGTGACCTGCCTGCGTCTGCATCCCACTTTTCACATTCATTCTTCCACAGGCAAAGTCCACCAAGCTGGCTTCTCACTTTCCCAAGTGAATTCTCATTTGTCTGATGCTGGTGAGTTCTCCCTTCTGAGATAGGAATTTGGGTCTTTCTCCTCCCCCTTTCACTGAACTGAAGAGGAACTTAACACCTTTGAAACTCTGCCCCATGACAGCTTTGGCTGAAATGGGGCAATTGGCTCAGGATTCCTGGGGCTGGGGTGAGAGATGGGGAGCCAAGCTCCTCATCTTATTCCTGGGACATGAAGTGAGAAAATGAGAGATTCAGGGCAAATTACCACCTGGGAAATGAGAAGTTACCCTGTCTCCTCCCAAAACACTGGTCCATCCCAATTTCCTCCGCCATGCAAATGCTTAAATCAGTGTAGACTGAGGGCAAGGGTTGAGGTGGAGACAGCCTCGAGTTTGCATGCTAGACAAGCCCTTGCCGGCAGCAGAAGATGAAGGAGGGATCCCTGAAGCTTATAAGATGTTGTGTATGTGACAGAAGGGGAGTCAGAGCTGATGATGTTGTAGGTCTCTAACCCCTGTGCTCCACGGTGAACTCAGCTGCACAGTCAGTAACAGACAGAAATAGTAACCTACTAGTGGGAGAGATTTTTCACCAAACTGTCATTTCATCTGTGACTGTCTGGTCTGATCTGCAAAAGACAACTGTAAAATGCCTCCAAAGAGATGTGGGAATAGAAACACAGTCCTGCACCAGAAAAGTGAAAATCACTGATCTTTTCAGGATAGTGGTTTATTCATATTAGTGGTCATAGCATGTTATAATCTCTTTCCCCTCAGCATCCCATCCATGTTGCAAGGAGATGAGTTACTTGTAGCCCTCATGTTCCAATGGAGACAACAGGCCTATCGCTTCTGCTCTAGCTAAGCCTCTCTGTTCCACAAGTACCAGTGGCTTTAGCTCTTAAGCTAAATGAATCAACATGCCCACTGAAACTTAGGGTGGTTGCTTTCAGTTTATTCCTAACTTCAAGGTTTCCTTCTTCTGACACAGTGACCCAAGCAAGTCTCCCAGCCCTGGGTCTCCAGTCCCTCACACCCTGCGGCTCCCACATGCTCCCAGACTCCAGCAAGGAGAACCCCAGCTCTAGGCATGGCTGGAGGTGGGCAGGAAGGTGTTAAGTCTGGAGCTGCACTAGCTCTCCCCCTCCTGCAGTGAGGACTTAATCCTTTATTTATGGGCCAGCCTCCTCTGGATAGGAGACATTTAAATTTTTCAGCAAGGTCTATGTCCCATCACCCAGGGCAGTTTAAATTTTCAGTCGTTTCATCATGCACAGACAGCAGCAGGAGGATAGTAATTACAGCAGGAAAAGGATGAAAAAAGTCAGTTCTGCAATTATTATCCCCTATGTAAAACAGAATTATGTATATTTTACAAGATGAAAATGATCAGCCTGTTGCACCACTCGGCCCTACTCGCACATGACAGAACAGAGACATTAAAAGAGCTTCTCATTAAGGTGTTGTCTCAGCCAACGGACGTTGCTACTGAAAACAACCACTAAATGTGAGAAAGCCCCATGTAGCACTCAGCTGGTTTTGAGCACAGTGTGATCAGTAATGTCTGGTTGTTCATCAAAAGACAGCTCAAGAACAGAAAGTTGTTTGGCACAGGAGTCTCCAAACAAATGGAGTTGTAACACGGGAAGTTTCCATGTAGGGTGCTGATATCTAACTCTTAAGGGCTCTGATTTTCAAAGTCTTGGGAAAATCCAGTTCTGAGACAACAGGAGAGTTATGCTCCATGGGAAGTTCCCAGGCTTGCTGCCTCCCATCACCAACCACACCAAGAGCTGAAGTCACCACTGCCCAGCTGCCAAAAGAGATGCTGATAGAAGAGAGCTCATCTCCTCACCAGTCCAGATTTGATCATCAGGTGTACCCAGAGAGATTGGTTTTATGTGTCAGAAGAAGTTCAGGCTCCTAGCAGAAGCTCCTGGGCAATTGGCACAGCTCACTATAACAATTTGCTCATGAATAATACTAGGGAAGGGAGAAGCAATGCTGTCTGAGTGCTAAAAAGGAGAGCTGGTCTGTACCCTGCCATCAAGGCATCACTCTGTCATCATTTTGCCAGATTTGTTTAAAATAGCTAATTACTGCTGCAGGAGAACAGAGACTCTATCAACTGCACACGGGCAGGAAGACTGTGTCCAGCCAAAAGGCAGGGCAGGCAGCACAAGTGCTCCCATCCCTCCTCATTGCTGGGGAAACTGGGTCATGGAGAGGCAGTAACTCTATGGTCACACAAGGAAGCAGCTGCAAGGGTAGAAACAGAAATCATATCTCACAACTCCTGATCTCAGAAACCCAACTGCTTTCCCATCCTTTCCAAGCCACCTACCCCCATCCACTGGAGTTGTGCATCTGCTTCCTTCCCACCCCTCCAGGCCACACCCCATGTTGGAGGGCTGCAAATGGTTTTCAAGTTTTATGGACTCAAGTCCCCTAACAGCACAGCCAAGAGGTAGTTCAGCCCAGGGAAGTCCTGCACAGAAGTCCCTGCTTCCAGGCCACGACAGCAGAGGGAAAGGAGATGTCCCTGGGAACACCACTTGGCACCTCTGGAAAGGGAGGCAAAAAGTTTGTTTTTCTTTTGCTCACTGGAAGCTCTCTAATTGCACTAGACTGTTTCCCAGAGAAGGGTGTAATGAAAAGTGAATGGCTTAAAGTCCTTTATCATCATGAATATTAAAGATAGATAAACACTACATCAATATTCATTTAAGCAGAAACAGAAAATGAAAAGCAGGACTTGACCCCAGCTGGCACTTCAGTATTTTATAAATGAAATTACACAGCTAGGGGAAAAAAACTCAAAAAACAATAATGACCTTGGTACAAAGCAACTGGGACAGGCTGGAATCAACAGCCACTCCATACCATGTCCTTCCTCATCACCCTGTCCCCAAAGGTAATTATTTCATAGGAAGGCATGGGACATTCCCAGGTTGACAGTTCCAGCATTAAGTGGCCCAGGAGCTGGGAGTCATCATGCCACTGCCCACACTGATGCACAACTGTTTGATAAAGTCACTCCACAGATGTACAGTTCAAACTGGATGCTCTTGTTGACTACACCAGTAGTCCATTGTACTCCAGTGCTGCTGTGGAGCAACCCAAAACCTGCTGGGCGAACCAATCTCATTCCCTCACAGTCCTGTAATATGTTCAAGATTTTCTCACTTGCAAATGCATCTAAGTCACATTTTCTGTCCACCTTCTCCCTCTTCATCCCTGGTTTCACCTTTTGCTTCTGTTTTCCAGCACTCATGAGACACGAAGCATAGCTCACCACTAGCAGCTGCTCCAAGCAATGGGGCTGGATGGTCCTTCAGTCTCTTGTTAAGGCTGTTGAAGTCTCACCAGTGACCTGTTTGTGTGGGTTTGGTATCTTCATCACTGTTTATAGCATGGTAACACAGTATCTTCACCCACCTACACTGGCTATAGATACAGCTCATCCCCTGCACATTGCACCCTCCAGCCTTCAGTCATCACAGACAGGTTTTCCCCAGGGAGCCCAGACTGGGAGCTGAGCAAAGGTTCATGCACCCCAGCTCATCTCCCACAAGCACTATAAAGATTCTGTTAAGGAGAAAATGGACATAGCTGGCTTAAAAGAAAATCCTCCATGGCAAGATAAACCCACATTCTCCTCCTGCAGGTCAGAGGTCCCCACCCACACCACCAACTTTCCTAAGAACCAGACACACCACACCTCACCCAGACTGCATCCCTCAGCTTTCCGAGCAGCTCCTCACACTCCTGCATGCCCTAAGCCTGATGCCAATGGAAACAGCAGAGGTATGAGAAATATCACAGGGACCATGGAAAAAAAACAACCCCCACGTGCTCTGTAGCTATTTCTGCAATTCCCAGGCTGCCTCTAACTGGTTCCCAGGCAAATCCAGTGCACCTGAGTCAGAGCACCAGCAGCAGCAGCAGCAGCAGCAGCAGCAGCAGCAGCATTATTATTAACCCCGGGTTTCCAGCCATGCTCAGCACCCAGTTGTGTGATGGGAGCACAGTCCTGAGGCCCAAGGCTGCAGATCTTTGTCTGAGGTGGAAAACTGTTGTTTAATTTTTTCTACCTGTAAGCAAGGGCACAGGTGTGTCTGGGTCACTGTCTGTGGTGTCTCAGACAGGCGCTGGCTTCAGAATTTTCCCTTCGCCAGCCTGCCCCGGTTTCATTTCTGCACTTGTAATGGGCTCTTCATACCTCTTCTGCCCCAGAAGCGGACACATCTTGACAGCAGGTGAAATCACCTGTGTAGAAACCATTTTGTGATGCTAGAAATATTCATTATCAATTTCTGTGCTGAAATGCATCCCCAAAGAGCTCACTCGTGAATGAATAACACAGAAATTATTCTCCACAAATACAGCCCAAGGCACCATCCCTCCTTGCTCACTGCTACCCTGAGGACTAACAATCTTCTGCTTCTCCCAAATCTATGGCTCATCATCAGCTGAGTTTTTGTGTCTTGAAGGGGTTGGTTGGGGCATGAGTAAGAACCAAAACGTGATTTGAATGACATTGTAAATGTGGTTGTGCGTAAAAGCACAAGCCACAGCGATTTTAAAGATAACTAATGGCCCCTTGCTGGGTCTTATAAATGCAGGTGGGTTGTTAAAATCCACCCAGCACTCCTGTCTCCAGCTATGTGATCTATAAACTGTTCTCCCCCTCCAGCCTACAGAACACGTTATGCATTGCCTGCCATTCGCAGGATCTCTGCACACCTCCTAACGACAGGCGGAGGGTGATTAACAGGCTGTTAATGAGAGCAGAGCTGGTGTTTGTCGATAATACTCTGCAGCGAGACCCACACAGCCCACATGAAGAATGACTGCTCCCGGGCTGGTTTGGAGTGATGCGCAGAGGCAGGCAAACAGCTCACAGTCCTCTCCCTGCATCCCTCCTTCACCCAGTCCTCTTCCACCCTGTGCATGGCCACGAGTTTTCAGTTCATACTGCTCCTCCAAGGGATGGTCAGTGGAAGGGTTAAACATCCAGACTTCCCCTGGATGGGGGTGCTGGAGGGCTGGGACAGCTGGTCCTTCAGCTGGCCACATTAAAGGCAGCAGCTCTGGGAAGCACATTTATCAGTCAGCAGAGCAATTACTTCAATGTTTGTCTTGCCATTATGACTAGTAGCTCGGCCAGAGCATCTCACATGCCCTAATAGTCATCCTCAACATGAGAAAGTGACACTGAGGGAAACTGAGGTAGGGGACATCGGGTCCCTGCCATGGATGGCACACTTGTGTGATATGAGGCTTCTCCAGCAAGGCACTCCTCCACCTGCGGCTGCAGGCACCTGGGGAGTCTCTTCAACAGTAACAGGGTATGCACTAGCATCAATGACCAAAGGACTTGTCTGAGACACCTTCTTCTTCCCGCACCCCCTAAACATCTGTATTATCTTCCAGCCTTCACAGCTCTAAGCTGCCATGTCCCACCCCAGAGGTGGCTACACGTCAGAAGAAAGAAGGACGATTCCCGGAGCAACTGAAAGGCCCTGAAAACATGTGGTTTCCATGATGGTGGCAGCAGGGGATGTCTCCACTCCTGACTGGGAGCAAACGAGTCACTTGGCACTGGCACCTGTATAAGAAGGGCTGTCTCATCACTGAACCAGTTCGGCACTGGGGGTTGCCATCAGTTTTGGCCTCACCAAGTCCAGAAGCACTGGATGTCACAGTGGCATTTCTCCATACACCAGACCTTACTTGTATCCTTTTCTTTCCAGGTCATGTTGCTTGAGGTAGCCAACATCGTCAGAGCAACACCAGCCTTGAAAACATTTCCTACCATGGGGACATGAATATGCACTGGCCATGGCAAGCATGGGCAGTGTCCCCAGCCCCAGGGACACACAGGAAATTGCTTGCTTGCCGCAGCTCCACCAAGAACTGAATGGCATCATCAGGAGCCACCACTCATGGTGATTGTTTCCTGGTTAACATCCTACCTAGTGCCACCATATACCAGATCCCAGTGGGCAGGTGGACCAAACGCATCACCTGCAGGGACAGGATCATTCATCAGCAAAGACCTGCAGGCTTTCATGTCCATCACAGCCTCGCCACCCCCACATCTAGAAATGATTGCTGCAACTCAGTAGATAGGTCTTCCCCTTGGGGGAGCTTTAAAGGGTCTACTGGTCCCAAGGGAAAATGGGCATCCCTCTCCTCTAGTGGAAGGAAGCTTTGGGTTCTCCAGGCCATTGCTTTTCCGGCTTCCTAAGAGGACAAAGAGACTATTTAGGGCAGAGAATTCTGCACCCAGAACAGGGGCTGTAGAACCAAGTGCTGCAAGCTATAAGCTACAGGCATCACAGTGAACCCTGGAAGTGTGAGCAGGGGCTGGTGCTATCAGGGCCAGCAATGACTCACGTCATGGTTCAGCACCCACCAGCTTCAGCCTGGCCAAGCTTTTGGAAATTGAAAAAAAAAACAAAAAACAGAGAAAGAAACAATGCTCTGAGATTTTTCTGGGTCTTTCTTTTTTTGCCCAGGGAAGCAAGGTCCTGCAAACAAACTGTTGATTGAGCTGAGCTGGCTCATGTTATCTGTGCTTGGGAGCATGGCACAGCGTGCAGCCCCCTCCAGCGCCGCGGATTTGCTATCATCCCCTGCCACCCGCATAATCACTTCAGTCATGCCAGGCTCTGCCCCCGCTGCAATTTCACAGCCGCTCAGTCAGGGGGAAATCACAGCGATTTGGGTTTGTTTGAAAGCATTACAACTGCGCGCTGCCTTTTAAAAGGACACTGGTTTGCATGGAGGGATCGGCCACTGCAGGACGATAGGGTCCAGAGCTCCACAGTGACTTGCTTTCCACCAAGAAAAGGGCTTCAACAAGCAGAGGGTGCTGGGTCTGGGCACTTCGGGATGGAAAACAGATCCCTTCTTATGCCAAGATCTCCCCTGGACTGGGGAGGGCATGGGGCATCCAGGCTGTGAGGCAGGACTTTAGGCTTCCAAGCCTGTCCCTGTCCCAGCTTTCCTCTGGACTGCTCCAAAGAAGTTTTAGAGGCCTTTTTTTCTCCAAGGTGTGCAAGGGATGTTGTGCTGCCTGCCTCTGTGGGTACTAAATGACTAAACCCTTCACAAGTCTTGTGTCTGTCCTTCAACAGTGGCATAGGCACAGTCAAACCTGATTCTGTCATGGTGGATGATGCTTCGGCACCTCAAATCTCACACTCTCAAAAGCATTTAGGGGCTTCCAGTGAAATACAAAGGGGAGCAATGCCAAAATACCCACCAAAGTCAGGGCCAGCACACATGGTTAAATACCAGCACAAGTCACAGCTTTGGGAGCCATCAGGAACCAGTGATGCAGTGGCTGGGACCCAGCAGTAAGAGAAGATATATTTGACTGGGCCAACGTATGACACAACAGTCTGATTTCTCTGCTTTTGTTTCAGTGTTATATGCATTTTTGGGCTCCCCTGAGCATCCCCCAGTCTCAGCAGAGGAGGGAATGCCAGGCTGCTGAAACAATCCCAACCATCTCGTACCAGTGGTGAACACGCTCTAACAGTCGGGGTGCGTGCTGTGACCCGTAGGGGCAGAGGATGGGGCTGAAAAGGGGAAAAAGAGGGATCAATATTTCCATCCACAGTGTTATGGATCTTATTTTCTCTTGCAGCCAAACGAAGAATCGATTTATTGCAAATAGCCACTGGACTGTGCTGATAGCACACTAGATTTTGGGTTTTAGGTACCTTCTGATCAATGCTGTGTGCTACCTCAGCAAGTCACCTCTGCAAAGGGCTGTGGCATGGGAATTACACATGGAACTGCCTGCAAGGAGCAGTTTTGGAAGCCCCCTGGAGCCCGGTGCTCCCCAAGCTGCCCTGGCATCCCCGGGATCCTCCATGTCGCACCACTTGGGCCACCACCAACTCACCAGGCAGAGATTCAAGTGCCATCTAGTGGCACGCAGGACCCCGTGGGACACACGGATGTCCCCATCTCCCAGGCAGCAAGCCTTCCCCTGCTCACCCACTGCCTCCAAGCTGTTCTCCCTTCTCCACTAAGTCTCCCTTTGCCATCACCCTCCTTTTCCCACCTCTGTGTAGCCTCCTTTCTCCATCTCCATCTGCCTGCTTTTTCCCATTGTCAGATATCTCCCTTTTCCCATGCCCATACACCCTCCCTCTCCAACCCTCCAGGTCTGGGCCACCTCCTCCTGGGACTGTCACAGCAGACTCCAAGGACAGGGGACAGCAAAGCCTCCAAAGGACTTCTCTCATCCCAAGCTCACAAAGCAGGGAGATGGATTTGCACCAGGACTATCAGCCCTGTTCGGACTCCTGAGTGTCTCTGTTGTCACCTCTGTGCCCTGTTGCCCAGTGACATCCCCAAGGTGGGTCTCGCTGCCTCCCTCACACTGGGGCTGCAAAGAGAAGCTGCAGCAGGGTGCTGCGGGCCTCACCAGTAGCTCCCTCAGGACGGCTTTGGTGGGACCTCATCAGTGGTAAAAGCCACGAGGGGGCTCCAGGAACCCATCTGAGCAAAAGAAGAGCTGCCAGGAGCAGAGCTTCCATCTCCTGGAGAATGGAGGAGAGATGCTAGAAGCAGAACTTTCATCTCCAGGAGGATGGGGTCTCCTCCAGCAGCCAGAGTGGAAGAGAGCAGAAGAGATGTCACAGCTCTGCCGAAGAGCAGGATCTGCCAGAACTCTTGTCCCTGTCACGTACGTCATAACACGGAGCAATGCACATGTTGCAATGTGCCCAACACAGAGCCTGAGAGAGGCTGTGGTGTGGGCTGTGCTGCCCTGACCCACGGGGCAGCAGGGCCACGAGCTCTTGTAGGGTGCTAGTGTTCAGTGTATGATCATTTACACCAGCTGTGGATTCATCCCACAGTCTTATTCCTGCAGGTCCACATTTATCCCTCACAGCTGTTTTATCCCTGTCTAAATCCAGGAGTGTAGGGGTATTATTTCCAGGAGGCAAATTTGACCCCAGCAGTAAAGAAACGCTTTGGATAACACTGCTGAGCTCACTCCTTGGGCATGCAGAAGTAACTCCAGGGGTGACCTCTTCAAGAACAGGAAACATTGGTGAGAATGCAGGTCCAAGTCTGTCTGCTGGTCTGTCACAGTCTAACTCCACTGTCCCATCAGCACCTGGGGAAGAAAACACTCCTCATTTCAGACTCAGCATGCCCACTCCTGTTACTGCCTGGTGAGGCCTCAGATAACATTTTTACAAGTTCCTCGGTAAGGTGGGGACAAGACTCAACACCCCTGAGATAGAGTTCTGTGTCAGCTGGATGTTTTAGGTAAAGAGTGGGTAACAACATAACTGAGACAAGGTGACCCTTGCCTGGCACCTTGCCTGGCGAGCATCAGATCCTCCTCTCAGTCATCTTTTTTTTTTTGCATTTAGCCTTGGTGGACACTTCTCATAGTCACGTGAGTGATCATGCCTGGCCATGGCAGACCCTCCTCTCAAGCAGATGGTAGTAACACTGGAGAAGGCATTGTAGCCAGAGCAGATTGTCCACCACCTTCCCTTTGCAAGCCCCTATCCATCTCCCCACCTGCAGACTCTGCAGCCCTGGCTTTATATTGCTATGGAGGCTGGGGACAACCTGGAGTGGCAAGCCTGCACAGCTGCTGGGTGGCACCATGGCTCAGTGGGAAGAACCTGTGTGGCAGCCCCAGACCCACAGCAGACCCATTGGGGCTGATCTGCTGTAACCAAGGGAAGCAATGCAATTACCCAGGCTAATTAGGGCTCCAATAGGACTTGTTTGGAGACCTGAGCCACTTAGAGGGCTGGGACACTGCAGGTTTGGAGCAGGAGGGAATGGGGATGCATGAGGCTGCAGATAGGGACAGCAGAAATGAGGTTGTGGCCATTCAGCCACTGCCTCTAAACTTTCTTGAGGAGCCCATGCTGTCTTAGGTCAGATTTGTCCAGGAAAAGCCCTGATCCCTGAGCTGGTCAGTGTGAGGCTGCAGGGAGCTCTGATTCTGCACACCAAGGAGTTTGGGAGGCTGGGGGATGGGGGCAAACACTGGGGCAAGGAAACCCGCCAGGATATGCCAGTCTGGCAGGGAAATCAGCCCAGAGGACTGTTGATGGGGTCTAAGGCCTCTTGGGCATCCTCTCCTGCCCTCCAGAGCCCACAGGGTCAGTGTGGATGCTCTAAACCCATGCTGCACCCAGCAACATGGTCCAAAAACATGTTGCGCTTGTGTTGCTGCTTCACGTGGCCCAGTCCTGCCTCACGGTGTAAACACAGACTTTGACCATCGATGATCTTGCTTGAAAGAGGCATCAGCAGGCAAAGAAAATGTCACTTCAGAATTAAAGTTGCCCTGAATTAGACAAGCTGTTCCAAAAAGCTATAGAAAGTTGTCATGATGGAAAAATGAGTCTATGAAGGATCCACCCTGCAGAACAGGCAGGGAAAAAATAGATCACAATGTATCCAGGGCTCAGACAAGACCACACTTGCCTGCAAAAATAAAGCCTTGCATTTGACACATTGCTTACATATTAATTAGTTTGATCAGTTGCCTGGGTGTGTTAGCATGACTGAGGTGTCTGTGCAGTGATGAGCTGTTAAAACTTCCCAAATAGAGCTACAAATAATGGCAGTCTGAGATCTTCCCTTTGCCCAGAGCCTTTCTGCTGTTTTTCTGGTGCTTTTCCACTCATATTTTTCTATTTTACTTGCATGTGTCTCCTAGGTACCATTTCTTCCCCAGCACAGAACCAGAGACCCACAGGAGTAAGAGAAGCAGCTTCTGCATGGGAAGCCAAAGAACTGTCACCCCTCCAGAGCACAAAGACAATAAATGGAAAAAGAGGAAAACCCTATTTTCTCCACTCTATCCCCTTCCGTCCCAGCTTCTCCGGGGTGGCTGGGTGGGCAGCAGCCGCAGAGCCTGGAGTTACCATCGCCCCTTTAACCGCGGCGCCGCAGCCTGACATCAGCGAGCTGGGGAGTCCGGGGCGGGCTGGGAGCTGCTGCTCCAGGAGTGATGCCAACACATCCCTGTTTCCCTGCCTCTTCCCCGCTCTTGTTTGTGCCTTTTAACACGGCGCATATGGATCCGTGCCTGCCAGTGGATGTCTGCAGGGTTTACATTAACCAGCTCAAGCTGAAGTTGGTAAACAGCTATTAAAGTTCTGCTCTTTGTGTCTCCAAGGGTGTCGTTTCTGGATGAGGGAGTCACTTGCATCTTTTGACTTCTTAGGGGCTATTCTCTTGTTTGCAGCCCAAAGCCATCTTCTCCCCGCTCAGCTCTGCAGACAAGAGGGGTTTGGGTTGGTCTGTGCCTGGTGCAGGGAGGGGAAATGAATCTCCTGTGGCTTAGTGGGGAGTGTTCATGTTTTTACCTGGTCCCTCCACAAGAAGGAGTCAGGCTCAAAACCTGTAACTTCAGTGTTTCAAGTTCTCGCTCCTGAGCAGAGTTCACATCTAAAGCTGCTCTTTTGCCCTGGGACAAAATCCCGAACCCGGCAATTCCGCAGTTCTGCAGAAGGCTGCAAACTAAATCTTGGTTTTATTCAGACTGTCACAACTCGAAAGTTTCTTGGAAACCAGATTCCCGTCCCAAACACTGCACGGCACTGAGCAGAGAAGCCCAAAGCAAGTCCTAAGCACCGAGCCCAGCTGCAGCACCGCCACTAAAGCTATTTATCCCCGTACAGGTTTGGGGTTTTTTTTTCACACGTTCTTGCCTTCTGTTTTTGCTGGAGCCTCCGACCCTATTGAGAGGCAAATTTTAGCCATCTGGCAAAGCTGGCTGTAAGGCGGGGGGGAAGAGAGAGACCGAGAATACACAATGTGCATGGGCACACACACACACACACACACACACAGAGAGAAGAAAAAAAAAAAAACTCTGGAGATTAGGGAAGACAAAAACTTCTCTGAATGCAGCGGCTTTTGCTGGAGCGCGGCGGGAGAGGCGGGAGCGGTCGCGGGGAGGACGGTTCCAATGCAGGCAGGTC
>NW_010332900.1:36237-39326 GCF_000700745.2 Antrostomus carolinensis | reverse complement strand
CCTGCCTCTGGGGATGTAGGGAACGGTTGCAGGCAGGGGAAGGCGTGACCTGCATGGAAAATGCCAGACAACTCCAGACACACACACACATAGGCGCACACACGCTCACAAATCTCCGGACAGAGATAAGGCGGACAGCGGAGCATTTGGAAGGAGGCAAAGCCGTCCCCTGCAAACCAACCAGCGATCCTCCACGCCAAACCCACCGGCAAAGCCTCCCGGCAGCAGAATGAGGTGAGTACCTCCGTGACGGGCTGACCCCGGGGGTCCCGCACGCTGTGGTCTCCGGGCATGGCCGGGCAAGGGTCCGTCCTGCTGAGGAAGCTTTCCCTCTGATAACCGTGGCTTTGGTTCACTCAGAGCGAACGAGGCGTTGCTCATGCCTCGGCTTCGTGCTGCAGCCCGGCTGGCGTGCCGGCATCCCAGCAGAGCCGACGGGAGCCTCGGGTGATGGGCTCGCAGCCCGGGCGGACCGCTCTGCCCTGGTCCCCGGGCTAAAGGTGTGAGCGAGGCTGGACGTGCTGCACGGGCTGCAGGTTTCTGTGCACGCCACGTTCGTTTATCACTTTTATGTGAGGTTAAGACTTTCCTGGCATGGGAAAGAAGTTTGATGTTGTTTTACCTCCCCTGTTTAAAGGGAAAGCAGAGAGTTGCACCAGCAAACGGCCCGCTCAAGTCGAGGAGGTGATGCCCATTTACACTGGCTGAGCATCCAGCCCTGTGCATGTACTCTGACCAGAGGAGAAACAAATTTTCCCTTTGCACATTTTTGTGGTTTCAGACAAGCTGTTAGAAAAAGGCATTTTCAACCTCACTCTGCTTGAAAGAAAAATCCATCCAAATTTCTCAGCTCCCATTAACTTTGCTTTGTAATGAAGAGCTGGGAAAAGTGATGGCAATACACAAATGAGTCTCAGAAATCTACTGCCCCGGTTTTGAAAGAACACAGACAGGTTAAAAATAATCCACTTATATAGCTTCAATTTCCTCACCAGCATACCTAAGTCAAGCCTTGATGCTGAAACCGGGTGTACGTGTACGTGTGAGTAGTTCCAGCGCCTGTAATACACACCTACAAGCCTTTGCCAGGCCTTAGTACCTATTTTAGAAAGTGGAAAATTTCATCTCTAATGGCTCTAATTTCCTGCACGTTTCTTTTCCTTTGTGTGCTCCACTGGGTGTGAAGAGCCTGAGGTCTGCTCCTCTTTCTGGGTCCTACGCAATGGCACAGGCTTTTGTGTTTGCACCTCCCGCACAGGCAGTGTTCTCCCCTCGCATGGAGAAATGCTCAGTTTATGCTCGCTGTCATGCTCAAGTGGAGCTCGAGGCTGGTGCAAGATCAGGTGGACTGACACTGATTTACCTGTCCTCTCTGCCTTCCTCTGGGACTATCAAGTTGGGACAAACTGTTGAGGCTGAGGCTTTTTAAAAGCTGAGTTTAATGACAGAACATCTTTAAGGATCTCAACCTCTGTGTGCTTCTCTGTCTGAGGTCAGTGGTACCTTAAGAATTGAAGAGAAAAAGAAGAAAGGAAAAGAAAGAAAAATGAGAAGAGAGGAGAAGAGAGGAGAAGAGAGGAGAAGAGAGGAGAGGAGAAGAGAAGAGAGGAGAGGAGAAGAGAGGAGAGGAGAGGAGAGGAGAGGAGAGGAGAGGAGAGGAGAGGAGAGGGGAGAGAAGAGAAGAGAAGAGAAGAGAAGAGAAGAGAAGAGAAGAGAAGAGAAGAGAAGAGAAGAGAAGAGAAGAGAAGAGAAGAGAAGAGAAGAGAAGAGAAGAGAAGAGAAGAGAAGAGAAGAGAAGAGAAGAGAAGAGAAGAGAAGAGAAGAGAAGAGAAGAGAAGAGAAGAGAAGAGAAGAGAAGAGAAGAGAAGAGAAGAGAAGAGAAGAGAAGAGAAGAGAAGAGAAGAGAAGAGAAGAGAAGAGAAGAGAAGAGAAGAGAAGAGAAGAGAAGAGAAGAGAAAAACAGAAAATAGTGGAGAGTAACATGCTGGGTTACACTGCTGGGGTCCGGGTCCATCCTTGCCCAGCTACAAAAACATGTACTGTTATTGAGAGTCAACGATCCCAATTTGGCAGGATGAGGCTAAGGAGTAATAATAGTAATGATACTTAGCAGTTATTGCCATGATGCTTTCATTAAACCAATTTAGAAAGCATCATTATTTTGTTAAGCATCCTTATGTTTATTCTTCCATTAAATGAAGTTTTGCCCATCAGAGCCCCATTAGTTAAAGGACGTGTTGCCAGCGGCTGCTGCTCCCAGATGTGTGAGAAACACCGAGCTCCTGACAGGTCCTGGAACTGGCTGGGAGCTGTGAAGGTGCCTTTGCCTCACACATGGCACCTGCATTACCCGCCTTGGAAAGCGGCTTTCCCCTCCTGGGAGCCATGTGTAGATCCACCCTCACCTCCACCTCCTCATGGCTTGGTGGGGAGCTTGCTCATGGTGACGTGGTGCTGCACCTCCTCTCCCAGCTGTTTCAAGTGTGTGACCTTACACGACCCACTTGGGGAAAGAGACCAAGCCCTCAACAGGTTTTGGTGCTGACAGAGTTTCATTTCATCTCCTCACATGTGTTTTCCAGGTACCCCCTGACCTGGTCCTTCTGTGTCTTGCTGCTCTGCGCGGTGGATGCCATTGAGCTGACAGACATGTTTGGGGAGATCCAGTCTCCCAACTTCCCTGATTCCTATCCCAGCGACTCAGAAGTGACGTGGAACATCTCCGTGCCTGATGGATTTAAAATCAAGCTGTACTTCATGCATTTTGACTTGGAGTCATCCTACCTCTGTGAATACGACTATGTGAAGGTGAGCTGTGTTATCACAGGACAGATGGTGGGGTAGACAGCAGACCTGTTTGGCCAGCTGAGAGAGGGTAGTGCTGGAAAAGTTGGGAATGAGCTAGTTTTCCTCATTTATTGGGCATGGGAGTTGTCAGTTTGGTGGACAACGGGGAGGGCACAGGTAAACTGACAACATCCATTGGACTAACAGTGAGTAGGACACCAAATTCAGAGCTTACCCACAGAGGACGAGATTTCTGAAAGAATTAGACACCTAATTATCATTGGACTCAATGGGATTTACAC
>NW_010332900.1:28887-36217 GCF_000700745.2 Antrostomus carolinensis | reverse complement strand
GCCTGCCACTCTGATGCCAGCCGCGTGCAAGGAGGACCCATGAGTTGGGCACCCATTGCCAGGCCACAGCCATGGGTGCATCTTGCAGCCAGCCTGGATCCCTGGCCACAGCTTACAGGATCTTGGGACACCCTGTCCAGCCCCCAGGGAAGCAAAGGGAAAGATTAGACTTGAGCTTGAGGCTGCAAGTTGGGGTTGGCAAGCAGAGCCTCCAACAAGCCGGAGGGCACAGACCCAAAGACTCCCTTGGGTTCAATGCAAACCCATTTCACAGCTGAGGTACAAATTTCAGAGACAATGCTGGCAAATACCTGCAGCACAAACAAACTATGGAGGTTCCCAGGAAGCTATCATAGCCAAAACCACAAAAGATTTCAATCTGCTTCATTGCTGGGCAGTAACCCATCAGAAGCTGTGGTGGGCCACACACTGCAGTGCCACAGAGCATGCCTGCCTCTTGCACCACAGGTCTCTACAAGCCAGGCTCTCCTTCACATCCAGGACAAGCTGGGTTCTCCATATCTTTGAACTTGGTCAGGTTTGGTACTTTCTAGCAGACCAGAGGTAGCAAGCAGGTGCTTTCTGGGTTTGCCTGGCTGAACATGCCTGACCCCACCGCCCAGCACAATCCTCACCCTGTCCCTCTGCACAGAGGCAGGTGGAGGTTGCACCCAGGTCTGGAACAGCAGAACTGAGCCCTGATACTAGCTGCCAGTTAATTGAAATGATTGTTTTATTCTTACCCTAAGAAAACAAAGCAAAGATTTGTAATTTTTTTTCCTCTAGGATGTGTTGTTCGCTGCTTTAATTTCCCCTTTGTGCCGGCACTCATTCTGCTACTAACAGCTCTCATTGAGGTTTGATTAGTTCTTTCTGCTTCTCCTGGATCTTCTCCAAGCACAAGGGCCAGGGACATATATAGAGATATATTGCTTTAAAAACCCCATTCCAAGCTTTACCCCTCCTCCCACCCTTCACCCCCTGCTCATTTTTCCTTTTTCATAAGGCTCCCTGTAATTTGGCCATAGTGCCAACTTGGCACCAGAGCTCTCCCTGCCGCTGGATTTCCATAAGAAGGCGGTATTTTTCACAGGGATTTAGATCTCAGCTGTATAAATTTGCTCGGGGCTGTAATTCAGCTTGCGGAGCCTCCACCACAGAATTACATTTGAAAAGTGCTGAAAATGGATGGATTACTGGAGATCTGTAGTATACTCTGCTGGGCAGGGGTGCAATCTTGATGCTGCTAAACCACCAGATTAGAAAACATTAAGGAGAGCAGCAAATGAGTCCATGGCTCTTTTCCTCCTTGGGTCTGTGTGTCCAGCTTCTGTCTGCATCAGTGCAAGACACAAAAACAGCGCCAGCCCACTCTTTGACAGAGGCCAACAGTGCCTGGCTATAGAATATCATTACAGCCCCAACACAGGTAATTGCTTCTCTGTAATACTTTGCCAGTCCCAGTGAAGATGCTCAGAAAGTCACAAATGGTATCTCTGTGTTTGATGGTGCTCAAATGGATTCCTCCTCCATGAACTTGTACTGTTGCTTTCTGAACTCATGGGTGACTTTAATCTCTGCAGCATCCTGTGGCAGAGATTTGCACAGGTTAAATATATTATTATACACCTGTGTGTGAAGAAACACCTTCTTGTTTGTTCTGACCAAGGGTTTGACTGGGCTCTCCATCAGGGTCTTCATCATCTTGACTGCCATAAGAAGGAGGTCAAAATGGAGGCCGGACAGCCCCGATGCTAGGTGAAGACCCAGCTCAGGACAGGCAGAAAGCCATCATGCCCTGCCCTTGGCTTTCCTTGACTCCTTGGCTGCCCATGTGCCTGAGATATTGAGCAATGTAGAAAGTCATCCGGAGTGGCCAGCTCAGGGCAAGTCGAGCTGTAACCCATGCAGATCTCTGCCTTCGGGGTGGTCTTCAGAGGGGAATGGTTTCCAGAGCTCTGAACCAATGGCTAATTAAAACAATAGCTATTTATTTATATATATACACATATATGTGTGGGTATATATAAAAAGAACATGGCTCCTAAAGAAATGCTCACAGGCCAGGAGGCTTGTTTGTGCAAATGGGGATGGCAGAGAGAGGAGTGGTACTTCAGTAAGGAAGTGAGCCAGGAGGAACAGTTGCTCCCAAAATACCCACCTGAAGAAGTACTATGTAAGTAGGAAAAACCAGCCACATGTTGCCTCAGGAAGCCAAGCTCCAGGCCCCGGCACATCAGAGACTTCAGCTCCTGCCCTCCACCTCTGCCCAGCTCATCGCTGTCCTCAGGGAGCTGATTTGGGGGTCCCTCATTTGTGGGGGGTCTCACCATGGTTTGCCCAGCTCCTTTCTGGGGTCACTCAGCACTGAGCACTTTTGCACACAAGTCTCCAGCACTGGCCTGGGGCACCTCAAAAACCACAACTGTGACTGGGAAATCAGGTTAAGTGACTTGTCTAGTGTCACTGAGGAGCGCTGTGGCAGAGGCAGGGAGATAGAAGATTAAATCCCAGTGGAGGGCCAGAGACTGGAGATTAAATCTTGACTTCTGAGGGGCCTTCATGAGTAAATCCCTGAGTTTATTAGGGAGACCTGAGCCTGGGGGTCCTGTCCATGAGGTTTTGCACATTGCTTGGTCAAGCCCTGGAATTAAATCAGGCCCTGAGGGCTTGTCAGCCAGCTTGGGACCAGCTCCTTGACTGAGGTGAAGATGGGGCCTGTGGTGAGAGAATTTCCCCACAGTCAGCCCATGGCAAGTCCTTACTGGCTCATGGTCCTTGTGAGGTTACATCTCTTCACCCTAATCCTTACCACTGAGTTCTGATTCAAGATGTCACATGCTTGAGACCTGGTAGGTTTCAGCACATGCCACAGGGCTTTCCCTTCACTCTTCCAGGCCCAGGGGCCACCTGTGATGGCTCTCTCCAACTGTGCAGGAGGGCAGAGGGGTCAGTGACACTTTGTGGGTCCAGTGGGTCCCATCTCCCCTGACACAACCCAAGCATCCCTTGGATACATCTCTTCATGTTGTGTTCAGACTTCTGCCCATGGGTGGCACTTGGGACACTTCTGCAGCTGCTAATCGCACTTGTGTCCCCAGGGAGAATCTGTGCCATCAGGTGCTCACCCAGGCAGGACTCCCACTGCTCCTATGTGTGGGTGCCCAGGAGCTGGCCAGGCACCTCAGGCAAAGCCAATAGCTGCAAATAAATTTGCTCAAGGGTGGCCAGGGGCCCAACCAAGCGCTGGAGGCAGTTTGTGCCGACCCTGGTGAAGGGTTGGTGAGGGGAAAACAGGGCTATGGAGTCAGGGATGCAGGCAGAGCATCAGCTGGTGCCACCGCCCCAGGAAGCAGTGCTTGGAGAAGGGAGTTATGAAAGATTTGGGATGTGACGGAGCCATGTCCCCCCGAGGTCTGGCATGGTGTTTAGGGTGCGCCGCAGATCAGCTTTGCACACAGCATCCCGGGCTCGCAGTGTGCCATCCCCTGCTGCGGGCGATTCACATGGGGCAGGGCTGTGTGCTGCACTGTGCTGAGCACTCAGCAGCACTGTCCCCAGAGTACTGTCCCCAGGACACTGTCCCCAGGGACACCCTCAGTGCTGGACATGGCACTGGCAGGGGCCATGCAGGGCCAGAGAAGGAGCTGGATGCAACGCATGCCCATCCTGGGGCTGCAAGAAGGGGGCACGGGACCCATTTACACCTTCCTCTGCTCAAAAAAGGGGGGAAAAGCACAAATCAGGGCTTGGCATGAACTAGGGGATCAGGAGAAGAGCATCCTCTTTTGGTGCTGTCAGTCAGCCTCAGCCAGGGGGTAATCCATGCCCTGGAGGTGTTGGGTCCCAAGAGGAGCACCTCAAATCCCGGGAGGAGGGAAGGGCCCAGGGCTTTGCTGCTCACCTTTCCCATCCCATTGGCTCTGTGCAGAGGAGTCTGGTGGCACCAGCCACCTCCTGCGCTGCTGAGAACCACAGTCACCCCCTGCGCAGGAGAAAGAGGAGGATCAGGCATGGGTGCCAGCCAGCAGTTCCATCAGCACCCCGGCATGTGCTCTCCTTGCACCACGAGCCCACCCAAAGAGCAGACCTGGCCCAGAAATAGGGATGTGGGCTCAGCAACCCACAGGAGGGGATGGTCTCCAGACCCTGAGCCAAGTCCACAGCAGGGGAAACCAACCATCTTCCCCTTTCCCCTGCGGCATGGCTGCCATGCATCTTCCCATGGAAATTCATGTTTGCACACGAAAGGACCTTTAATGTATATTGGGGAGAGGACACAGGCATGTTGGGGGGAGGATCTTTAGGAGACTTAGGTGGAGGCTCCTGCTGGGACTGTCCCATCCCTGCCTCATTTCCAACAGCCAGCAGCAGCAGCAGCAGCAGCAGTCATTTTGCAAAAAAAAGCCCCGTTCATCTGGGTGTTGCCTCTTGCCTGCACTCTGACAGCTCGGCAGGGGCTGTTTCATGCCCTTCCCTGGCTCTGAGCATCTCCTCCCCATGTCATGTTCCCAGTGTCTTCAGCCCAGCGCTGCGATTTCTCTGCCTAATGAGCCATTTATATATATATTACGAGTGGTATGTTTGGCCTTCATCAGTCCAATTAGTGCATTCCTGGAGGGCTGGAGAGGGGAGGGGGGGTGGCGGCCGCATTTCCGTATTGCCGGCTGCCTGCTCCTCTCCGGCTGCAGACACTGAACCGCCGGGCCAAATTCCCTTCGGTGTTTGTGGCGTTCCATTAACCCGCCCGCTGCAGGAGGCATCTTCAGAGCATCGCTGCTTCGGCATCCTCAGCAGCCCATGCTCTGGGGCAGCATTTCTCTGCTGCTGAGCTGGGACACCCCAGTTCCTGCTTCCTGTCCCAAAGGGAGAAATTAATATGGGGCAGAGAGGGGCCACACAGCTTGGGACACCACTTCTTTTAGCCAAAATGCAGGGGGACAGAGCCACTGCTGGGAGGGACCCCCATCTGCCTCCATCCAGAGGGGCAACAATCTTAACAAGGCAACGAGGAGGCAAACAGAAACAGGGAAGGTGGCAGGAGGCAGTGGCAAGGGTACATTTAAGGCACGAGAGTGTTGCTGTATTTTATTTTTCAAAGGAGGATTCTTTCAGCGTATTTTTATAGGGAATTTCTCTGTGGCGATTGATATTTCCCTCAGGGACACATCTTCTCTAGTGAAAACGTCGACATCGTGACCCGAGAGGGAGAAACTCCAAACAAACAACCAGGATTTAATTACCAGCTTGCTCACTGGATGTAAATGATCTACGAAAAAGTATACAGTCCTCAGCAGAAGCAGCAAATATTAACTAGGGATGATGACCTCTCTGTTTAGTTTACTGCTGGAGGGCTGTCTCTGCTCCCTGTGGCTCGGGGCATGGGACCCGTCACAGATAAGGGGCCCTGGATACCTTCAGTGAGGAGAGCACAGCCCTCCCGGGCCTCATCCTGCCTCTCCGGGGCTGTATCCAGGGATGCTGGGGGCAGTGCTGGGGCTGAACCCATGGTGGGAGCATCCTTGAGCCAAGACGTGGGGCACCAGCGAGGTTTTCCCATGCTTTTGTGATGCTGTGCTGTGGGTCCTGCACTGTTTGGGGCTGGAGAAGAGGGATGGGAGCTCACACCGTGGCTCCTATGTCTCTGCAGACGTGAAAGCCACCAGCCCCACACAAAGGAGCTGGCTGGAAATTGCTCCTTCCCACAGCTTTCCTTAAGAAAAAGCAGTTTCTGCAGAAAAGGCTGCGGGCCGCACGCTCACGCAGCCAAGAGTGCGTGTCAGGGCCAAAATGCCGTTTTCCTTCAGTTTTGGTGATGGTGCTCCCGTTTTTCAGTCTGAAACACTATTTCATTTCAAAACAATCTTTATTTCAGATTTAAAAGAGATTCTAATGCACCACAGTATATTGCAAAGGGATTGAAACCAGATGAATCCCAAATTACTTGTTTTCCTTTTTTTTTTTTTTTCCAGAAAGTTTTTTCACCAAAAAAATTAAAATTCAATTGAGTTTTTGTCCCAGTGAGAGGCGCGTGGTTTTTCTCCGAATTCTCAAAATTTATTATCGGAAAGTCTCTCTCTTTTCTAGCCAACTCCAGCTTCTATGAGAGGATGGAAAATATCTGGAGGCAATGTCAAGGCATGCTGAGTTGCCATTTCCACATTGGCTTTCCCTGGTGTGAGCGAGTTTCCGCCTGCTTGTTCAGCCCTGGGAAATTTCCCTTCAGCCCCAGGCTCTCCCCGGCTGGCACATCCCGAGGGTTTCCAGGATGCAGCCAGAGGAGGGTCTCACCTCACCCGGGCCATGCAAGCCAGGGACAGCATTGCAACACCTCCAGGACCCCATGGGTCCCCGAGCAGGCGGCTGTTTTCCCCAGGCACGGGCTGGAGGGCTGCACACTTCATCACGGCCTCAAAAGCGTTGGCTTGGCATGAGCAGTGGGAGCTGGCGGTGGTGGTGTTCATCACATTCCTCAGCCGAGGGGTTATTCATATTCAAATCTCCTGAGGAAAAGCAGGCAGGGTGCTGGGAATGAGCTGGGAGAGGCTATGGCTGAGGCAGGGGCTGGGGATGGGATTTACAGGACAAGGAGATGGGGTCAATGCTGAAATGGTCCTGGGGAAAAGGGTGAGGAAAAAGGAAGGGAGAGGGTTTCCAGGGAAAATCGGAGTTTTCCGCAGGTAATGGAGTGTTTGAAGGCACGGGCATGGCTGTGCTTTAAAGAGATGCACAGAGAGGCTAGTGAGCACGCTGGCATGACAACAAGGTACCTTGGCCCCTTGGTCCCCTCCTGTAGCCCTCTGGCCATGTGGCTCCGAGTCCAAACAGCACCTTGTACTGCAGGTCTGGAACCAGACAGGGACACTGGGTGACAGGGACGGGACCGAACTTGTCCAAGGCAGCCCAGAGGACAGAAACACCATTCAAATTAAAACTGCTGCTTTGAGCTGATGCTAAACCAGTGGGCTGGGGCTCCTCTGGGGTCCCAGTGCCCTCCCAGCAGCCCAGCCCTCACACAGATGCTGCCACCTGGATCAGCATTTGGGCTGAGAGAGGAGGTGAGGGGGAGAATCTCGGGTACTGACAGCTCTGAGTGGGAATGACACAGCCCAGGGCTGATCTTTACACCCCTTCTTACACGCTGCCTGCCCACGTCCTCACCCCACTTCCCAAACAGGCTCCTTCTCTGCATCTTCCCCTTACACTCCCCAGTTCCTCCTTACATCTCGGGTGCTACCTGCTCTCTCAGCACCTGCTTCAGAGGGTGACCATAGGCAGGAGAGGGCAGACCCGGGTCCCTGCACTGATTTTGCAGAAACCATGTAATTGC
>NW_010332900.1:28211-28712 GCF_000700745.2 Antrostomus carolinensis | reverse complement strand
CCGGGGGTGCAGGGCTGCATCCATAGGCTGTGGCCATCAGAGGCTGCCGGACGGGTAGGGGACAGGCTGGGCAAGAGCAGGCAGAGAGCTGAGCTCTCAGGCACAGAGCAAGACTCCAGCCCAGCCTGACCTCCCCCAGGAAAGCACCACGGGCTCTGCAGGCTTGCAGACATGCACAGCCCCACGCAGAGAAAATTCAGAGGTGACCAGGACTGGGGAGCATCCCAGGAACATGTCAAACTCCTGCGCTATCCAAGTGTTCAGTAGAGCCCAGGAGGCAAGTCCCAAGCCCTGAAGAGCACTCACCCATTCTTTCTGCTAACAGATTGAAGCTGAGGACCAGGAGCTGGCAACCTTCTGCGGCAGAGAGACAACTGACACAGAGCAGGCTCCTGGCCAGCAAATCATCCTGTCCCCAGGGCCCTACATGGGACTTACGTTCAGGTCTGACTTCTCCAACGAGGAACGATTCACCGGCTTTGACGCCCATTACACGGCCGT
>NW_010332900.1:18909-28179 GCF_000700745.2 Antrostomus carolinensis | reverse complement strand
GGTTCAGCCTGCAGGACCAGCTTGCTAGGGTTGCATAACAAATTTTCTGGGATCACATCCCAGGCCAGCCTTGGGCACCCTAGCAAGAGAAGTCCTTGCATGTAGCCCTTAGGCCACACAGGATTTGCTGGATGCTCCTTTGACCCACCACGTGGGACAAGTGATTTATCAGTGCTGTGGCAAATGTCCCCACAAAGAGTGATGCATGGGGGGCTGCAGGGTGACCTCTCTTCCTTGTTATCTCCATCCTAGATGTGGATGAGTGCCTGGAGAAAAGCGACGAGGAGCTGGCATGTGACCACTACTGCCACAACTACATTGGCGGGTACTACTGCTCCTGCAGGTTCGGCTACATCCTCCACTCCGACAACAGGACCTGCAAAGGTACCACCCAGCCACAGCTCGGACGTGGGGACGGTCACACAGAGAGGTCCCTGAACGGGCAACAGACCTACCAAACACAGGCAAAACTGCCCTCTCTTGCTGCCAGGAGGGACGAGGTGCCTCTTTCCTTACAAACCAATATCCTGAGACTGGAGAGCGCCTAAGCTTCCAGTCCTCTTGTATGGGAAGGGTATGTGGTTTCTGCCATGGGTTATGCTAAGCCCTCTAGACCTCCTCAAGTCAGAGAAATTAAAAGATTTAGTGTCTGCTCTGAATCTGCGTCATGTAGATTAGCTGGGATTAGTTCTCAGCCCAGGACCCTCTATGCCCCAGGCATATTTGGAGGTTGGCTGTGTGAGGTTCTTTCATGGACCCATATTCAGAGTCCGTGGACCACCCAGCAGACCCCACTCAGCTGGGAGGGCTCCTGAGTGTGGTCAGGGCTGGGATGTGGCTGGCAGGGCCCTGAGAGAGCCGTGGCTGTGTTTCAGTGGAGTGCAGTGACAACCTCTACACCCAGAGGAGCGGGGTGATCACCAGTGCTGACTTTCCCAGCCCCTACCCCAAGAGCTCGGACTGCCTGTACCGCATCGAGCTGGAGCAGGGTTTCTTCATCACCCTGAACTTTGAGGACAGCTTCGACGTGGAAGACCACCCCGAGGTGACCTGTCCTTATGACTACATCAAGGTGAGCTGGGCTCTGCACACTCCTGTCCTGCTCTCCTGTTGTTTCCCTGGTGCCCTGGTGATTGGACCAAAATTGCCCCAGTCTAAACAGGGGTGGTGAAGCCAGCAGGAGCCCTGTGCTCAGTTGAACCCATGTCTCTTACCACATCTGATTTTGGCCTTCTCCGCCAATGCTGACCCTCTTTCAGTTCATATCCCCCCAACACATGGTGCTTAAGCCCCACTGACCCCACTGCAGCCCCATCCCTCAGGATGAAGCGATCCTCAGGGATCAAAGCCACCTACTCTTCTTTCCCTTGGCAGATCAAAGCTGGCCATAGGGAGTTTGGCCCTTTCTGTGGAGAGAGGTCCCCAGGACGGATTGAAACCCAAACCAACAGTGTGCAGATCCTCTTCCACAGTGACAACTCGGGAGAGAACAGAGGCTGGAAGCTGTCGTACACAGCAATTGGTAACTCCTGCTGCTTTCCTCCATTTGCTGGGCTTGGGCAATGGGAAGGGCTTTTTGAACGCTGCAGGTGGAGACCATGACTTTGGTGGCCCATGATCCTGTCTCCAGAAAGTGTCTATCCCAGGAATCACAGGAGAGGAAGAATATAACATGGAGTCCCTCCATCAAATAATACTTTTTTTTTCCTATGCCAGATGGGCACGGAAACAAGACCACATTGCAAAGCAGTGTGGTTTTGGGCAGGATAATTGTAAAAGCTACTGTTATTAGCTCCCAGCCTTGTAATACCCAAAGCCAGGAGCAGCTCAGGACTAGGGGAAAGACCTGGATCCTCCACTCCTTCTAGGAGGAGAGCCCGGCTGAGCAATGTCAGGACAGGTTAATAGCAAGAGCAGGGCAGGGATGCTCAGACCCTGCTACAGGGACTGGGTGTCAGAGCTGGGACTCTCCATTTCCTCCATTTATTCAGCTGAGTTTTGTTTTTCTTCATTTGTTCTTTATTCAAAGGAAACCCATGCCCACTGGTGCAACCACCAATCAATGGGAAAATCGAGCCTTCCCAAGCCAAGTACACCTTCAAAGACCAGGTTGTCATCAGCTGCAACACTGGTTACAAAGTACTGAAGGTATGAGGTGACAGTGGGGAGATGGGAACCTGGGTAGGAAAGGGGGGATCCTTCCTCCCAAAACCATTGCATCTCCGTTTGAGAGAATGAATGCAACCCACACACCATCCTTACTACCTTGACAGGTGCAAGGACAAAGCCTCCTCTGAGAGCCACCAATTTTCCGTCCCAAAGACACAGAGGAAGAGAGGAGATGGCACTTTTCCTGAGCCACCCTCTCATCATCCCTCCAGAGACAGCCAGTTCACAGGATGCCAGACTTGGCACCTCTGCCAGAGAAAATGTTAGCAAAAGCCCCAGGGGAGCTACCAGGGCTCTGTCTGCTCCCCACCTCGGCAGGCACTGCCTCAGCTTCCCAGGCAGCCCCGCAGAGGCCAGTCAGTCCTCCGGGACTTTGGGACAGCTTTGGCAAGTCAAGAGGGCCAGGATTTTGGCAGGCCCTTTCCAGGAAACAGCTGAGAACCACAGGGAGTGTGGGTGACTCATGGAGTGGCTGTCTTCCCTCCAAACCAGTAGCTCGCTTTGACTTCCGACATGGCACTGGGTATTTATTTCTCTGATGTCCTCCCAGACTCATCCTTTATGCAGAGCTGCCTCCCTACCCAACTCAGCACCTAGAACAGGAATAAACCTCTCCAGTTCTTTTGCATTCACCATGCCACTGTGTTGCTGGCAACAAGAAAACTCTGCAAGTTTGTAATGATGATTTTATTGCATCTTTCAGCTAGAACAGTCCTCTTCCAGGGGAATCTGGCTATATCTTGACTAAATCACCAACAAATTGACCTTTTATGGAGACACAAATTTCCTTGCTTTGTACATTGACGATGCTTTTTTGCTGGCATCTCCTGCACAGGATAACCTGGAAAGCGACTCCTTCCAGATCGAATGTCTAAAGGATGGGACCTGGAGTAACAAGATCCCTATCTGCAAAAGTAAGGACACCCTTCCCCACACTGCCAATGTCCTTTTCCCGTTGAAATCATTCCATGCTAAAGGGAGCTGCCGTGCCAGAGCAGAGTTCCTTTCGCAGATACGCAAACCCAGCCAGAGAGGCTACGTAACTCTGCAAAGCTCTTTTGGCTCATTCTTGGATAACATAACGGGGCTCACTCCAAATGCCACAAGCAGGAGGTTGGTGCTTTTATTTGGATTACTCATATAACTTGATTTGTGAGCCGCTTTGCCTTCTCCCTGTCAAAGAAAGAGCAACCCTGGCTCTTGGGACCTGGCTCTGTTGGATATATCTGGGACAATCTGGGATAATCTGGTTCCTTGTCCAAATTTCATTCCCAATGGGAATACTACTAAGACCCTGGGCATTAGAGAGGTCCCAGGTACTAGCTGGTCAGCTAAGTGAAAGGGGAGAGAAAGGTTTTCCAGATATTTACAAACCTCAAAATGGGAGAAAAGGATAGAAGGAAGGAGATGCCATTTGAAAGAATGGGTGATGATTTGCATCATCCCTTCTTTCATCTAACCCAGCTCCTCTCTTGGATCAGGCTTGGGAGATGTACCTGATAACACCTTTTCCCTTTCCCCCAAACACCCTCAGCCCTCAGGAAGGCTCTCATTTCTGCTCAGTCTGCTGTAAGGCTGTCCCAGAGAGAAGAAAAGCAGCAAACACATTCAGAGAAAATCCCAAGGCCTTCCCAGAGAGGCAGGACAAGATGCTTTCAATGGATATTGGGATCCAGGCTCTCGTCATCAGGGCAGATCCTTTTTCTTTTAATAATATTGTGGATTTTACCTTAGGAGAGTATTTCTGGGTTTTAATTAATGTTTTCCACTCAAAATGGAAGCTGGGAGGCCCTCAGATCAGCTAAATAGATTCAGATCTGAAAAGGCTCCTTAGAAAGTATGGGGTCAGTGATGTCTCTACCAAGGAACTCCCCACTCCTACCACTCTCACTACTACAGTCACCCATGGATTTTATCTGTCTTGAACAGTGATCAGATAAAAATTGGCATTGTCTAGAAAAATATTTTTAAGCCCCAAAAGTATTTTTTGGAGAAAATGGAAATTATTACCTGCATTATTCCAGCCAGGCTGGAACTGATCCCTTCTTGTGTAATATGACTCACTACACTAAATTTCTAAGACTTCTTTTGGACAGCCAAGAAGCCCCTAAATGGGCAATTCAGGCCTCCAAAGTGCAATGCCTCCCACCTCCCCGCGATGTCTGGGAGAGGCAAGGCACAAGTGAAAACAGTTTTAGAAAGCAATGCAGAAAATAGAAAACTTCTCAGCTAAGGTGGATAAAATCCAGCTCCATGGCTTGGTGAGGCTAAAAACAACCCCACTGTCCCAGGTCACCCTGGCTGAGCAGAGCGAGTGGGTCCCCAGCATGGCCATGGCTCTGCTGGCACCCACGGCACCCTGGCACAGCTGGCTGGGTGCTCAGTAACGATTTCTGGTGTTTTGGGGGCTGGGTTTCCTGCATGCCTCTCTCTGCTCATCTACTAATTGGGCTTTCTCTCTCTGCTTTCCTCCTTCCCCTCTGCTTTCGGTGCAGCTGCAGATAGAGCCGACAACCAGACAGAGGGAAGAGCCGGCTCGGAGCAAGTGGCCGCGTGAGGCTGGTGCCGGCCACGCCGCCCCGGTGGGCAGCCTGTCTCGATGCCTCTCTTTGATCTGTCCGGTACCCAGGGCAGGTCACCTTTGCCCCTGGCCCGGCCAAATCCATCTCCATGGCTTGTCTAACTGGCATGGCACTCTTAACCCTTCCACGCCTGGTGCTTTCTTAACTCCGTCTCGAGAAGGGGGAAGGAAATTTGGAATCAAGCCCCTCTTTCCTGCTGCTGTGCCATCCCATGGGAAGGGTGCCTGCCTGGCCCAGGGACCACTGCCCAGGGACCATGCGCTGCCGCCAGCTCCCGGCACATCCTTCACATCCCTCCCTCTCCGCTCAGATGCCTCATCCCAGCTCGGCTTCCCCTTCAAGGCAGCGGCTGTGCAAGGAGAGTGGCATGGCTGCCTGGTCGGTTGGTTGTTTGTTTGGATTCAGCCTCCCACTGCCCTTCCTCCCTGGCCCAGTGTCACAAATAAGAAACACTCCTTCCTCTCCTCTCTCCAAGTGTCCTGGCACCTTTCAGACCCTCTGGGCAAGGAGGCCTGGAGAACAGGCTGGCATCACCAGCCCCTTCCTGCAGGCACCAAGCCCTGGCACCAGCACAGAGGGATGGATGCTCCTCTGCATCCCCTTTGCTCTCCACTGCTGGCATGGCAGAGGTGAGGACAGGCTGGTCTCGGGCTGGTTGTAGCTGAAGGAGGTCCAAGCCCAGCATCTGGCCCCGTCCATGTCCCCAAGAGCCCCAGGCATAGAGCCCAGGTTCCTTGAGGCACTGGGGGCTTCACTGGGAGGATGCTGGGATGTGGACCAGAGGAAGTGCATGTTGGGGAGTTTGGTCCCTACAAATATGATCTCTGATCCTACAAATATGGAGATGCTAAATGGCCCCTTTCCCAAGGGAAAAGTCTGGAAAGGCTCACAGCACAAACTCCCTCCCCTCACTCCTCCAGCAGGACCCAAGGCACTGCTGGGGCAACACCTCTGTGCAAGAGCCCATTCTCCAGGCATCAGGTCTGCCCCAGGCCTGAGGGTCACACAGGGAGGGGAGGGCCAGTGGGTGCTCCCGGCAGCCATGAACAACCCAGAGCAGCTGTGCAAACCAGGCTGGTCTCCCAGCATCCACTCCCTCCTTACTGCAAGCCCCAGCATCCCCCAGGGCCTTGTTAAGGTCCCACAGTTGCTGGCACCATGACACAGGAGCACCATGTGTCCAAGCACCATGGGAAGACAGAAGGAAAGTTCAGGCCAGCCAGGGACCCCCAAGGCTGGTAAGAGGTGTCGGTGTCCCCTTCTCTGTCCCTCTGCAAGGCATGGGTACCCAGAGCCTCCACCCAACCTGGCTGCACCCACACACCCATCCCATCACCCACTGTTCCTTCAAGAGGAGTGGAGGGGACCCCGGTGAACAGTGAGCTGCAGTGGTTTGCCATAAACCAGGCTTTTTTTACCCAAGCTGCTAGCTAACCCTGAGCATCAATACATGTCCCTAGTGCCAGCTACTGCTTCTAGTGAACTCTCTCTTCGTTAGCTTGGATTTCTGTGTGAGGAGTTAGGCCTCCTGTCCTCACCCCCTTCCCATCCTGGAGAACATGGAGACCCACAGAGCTCACGTCATCCCTGATCCACAGGACCTGCTTTCTGCAAAGTCACCCATCCCCTACTCAACCCCTCCTCTTAAATGTGGCAGAACCCAGCTCCACAGCACGGCACATCCCAGACAGGATCAGACCCCGGTTCCTGTCCTCCCCTGGAACAGGTCCCCAAGGACGGGGCAGAAGGAGGCTGCACAGCATCACCTGAGTGTGCTGTGATCTGCCCACACAGTGCAGAGCTACAGCTCCCACAGGATGACTCCTGGCTTTGGTGGATGAACCACTTTGCAGCCTGGGGTCCTTCCTGGGGTGGGTGGCACAAACCCAATCCAGGGGACAAGCAGGGGAGGAGAGGCTGGGCAAGGCACTGTGAGGGAGAAAAGGGACCATGGACAGGCCATGGGAAAGGGCAACAGCACCCTGGAAATCCTTCTCCCTCCACCAGACCCTGAGCCCACACCACGGATGGTGAAGCAGAGTCAAACCTGCCCATGTCCTGGGGGATGGAGCAGGTAGGACCTCACCCATGTCTGCTGGTCTTCCCCCTACATACAGACAAACCAAGCCACGTTCTCAATGTCCCTCATCTCCTGCTATCTCAGGACAGCCAGGACCTAGGGTTGCTCAGCCTGAGCTGCAGATGCTTATCAGCAGTGTTTGCTGAGCAAGACCCAGAGAAGAAGAGATGGGGCCGTGTTCTCAGCAAAGCCTTGTGCATAGAGGAGCTCCCCTGATGCATGGGGTAGGTTAGCTAATCACTGCCTCCATTTGTAAGGGGTGCAAAGACATACTCCAGGAGCATCTCCCAGTGGCTCTCACCTGCCAGTGCAGGTTTTTTCCCCTCACAAAGGTATAGCAGAGAGATATTGCACTTACTAAGTGCTCAGGAGGGGCTCCCAGCATGGAGGCCTCCACCAGTGTGAGTGGTATTGGCCGTACAGCCTGCAGGCAAGCCGTGACATTGGTGTTCAGAGGTGTTGGACACATGCACTGTCTTTTCAGGGTGGCCATGGAGAGGTTTCACAGGGCCAGGCTGCCCTGCCTGGGGACAACAGCCTCCTGCTGCCACCTGAGGCCATGTCAGGCTGTGTCCCCTGCAGTGCCCTAGAGAACAGGGATACAGGACTATACGGGCCCTTGCTCTGCACCATAGGACCATCATCACATGCCAAAGCCCAGTGTCACCTGCTCGCTGGCTGGCTGGACACCCCAAGAAACAGAGTTCAACTCCCACTTCTGTGTTGGCTTTCAGTTGCTGACTGCAAAGCGCCACCGGAGCTGGAGCACGGCTTTGTCACCTTCTCCTCCAGGAACAACCTCACCACCTACCGAGCAGCCATCCAGTACCACTGCCAGCACCCCTACTACCACATGGCCCCCAACAGCACCGGTGAGCGGTGGGGCCGGGCCACGTCCCCATGGCACAGTGCGGGTGGGCGTGCGTTCGGAAGCGGGGGGAGCTTGGGATGCTCTGCAAGCAGCAGGCTATGGATGTAGCCCTCACACATCATACCCTGCATCTGCAATGCCTGGATGGCCACACTGGCCACATCCTGCTCCACAATGAGGTAGGATGAAGTTAGCACTACCTGGTGCTTTGCTCTCATATTTCACAGCCTTGGCAGAGCAATGTGGTTGTTCTGTGCTCTGCCTTTTCACCATGCAGTCTGCTCCCTATAGTATATAAAATATTCTGTCTCTCTGTGAAAAGAGTTGCTGCTGGAGGGAGTACCAGGTCCAGCAGCCCCAGAAAGGGCTCCACAAGACTCCTCATCCTAGCATTCCAATGTCCAGAGTAGCCAAAGCTGAACAAACAGCAGTGGGATCATGGCAGGCTGAATTTCCACCTTCTGGTCCACAACTACAGAGACACCACAAGGTGCTTTGCCAAGTACCACAGGTCTCTGCAGCCTTCAGACCCAGCTCTGGGCAGCAGCAGGGGTATGCACACGCCCCAGCCCTTCTTCCTCCTTTTCCCTCAGCAAGCAAAGCCAAATTATTTCGTCACATTCCTGTCTCCCTGCTCATATCCCCCTGCACACCCGCTGGCCCCGTGCATCTGGTCCCAGCATCCGGCATGCATTAGCAGGACGGGCACTGGCAGCTTTGATGGGGCAGCAGCTGCCAGCTGAGGCTGAGAGCACAGCACAGCCCTCCAGACATCTCGAGGCAATGAAACTGAGGATGGTGGCACAGAGAACGTAAAAGGGAGGACACCTCCTGCTCTGGAAAAGGGTTCAAAGTGTCCTCAGCTGAGCAACATCTGCTCACTGCAAAAGACACCTCCTCATGCCAGGGCCACAGCCCAGCTAATGCTTTGCTCTCTTCCAGCCACCTACACGTGCGACGCAGCGGGGGTATGGAGGAGTGAGGAGCTGGGGACCAAGCTGCCATCCTGCCAACCAGGTACTAGTGCTGGGGCGGCCAGTTCCTGCAGCAAGTGGTGTGGAGCACGGACGTGAAGGGGGTGAATGCCTCCATGCCTGACCTGACCTCCTGCATGCCTAGGCAGGAGCACTGCTCCCTGATGACAATGTCGTACGCCTTGGCTATACGTATCCAGCTGCTGCAATGTATGGCGGGAGGGTGACGGGGCCACAGGCCTCCTGCTATCCCAGCTGGCCCAGACAGTCAGGGTGCAGTGGTGGCACTGGGCAGCAGTGGTGAGGGCAGGTCTCCCTGGCAGTATGGGGCAGCAGTAGGGTCACAGCCATCCCGCTGTCAGGGCTCCCCAACTTCCGAGCTCCAGCAGACAAAGAAACCAGCAGCCCCAGGGCAGAGCCCACTGGCCACGTTGAGCCCCCAGCATCAGCCTCCGGCCAAGGAGCTCCAGCCAAGGACAGGGCATTATTACCTGCCCAGTGCCGCTGGCTGTCAGCTCCCGTTAGCAGTGTGTCCACATGCAGAAGCAATTAGCACCTCTCCAAGTCTTGCAGAAAAACCCAGCAGCTTCACAG
>NW_010332900.1:2220-18863 GCF_000700745.2 Antrostomus carolinensis | reverse complement strand
TTTGCCCCCTCTCCAAGTCTGCCAGAAAACCCCAGCAGCTTCACAGGGAAGGAAAAGTCACAAGCCTTTGAGCAGTGGCAGAAACATTTGCAGCCAGCAAGTTTCCAGGCCAGGCGCCCACTTGGGATTAAACAAAAGTCCCTGGGAGACTGGCTGGCCATAGCCACACATGGGGCCAGGTCTGGTTGCCCCTAGCCACACGTGGGGCCAGGTCTGGCTGCCAGGCACGGACACTGGAGGCAGCCCTGGGTGAGGGTTGTGGTCGGATGTGCAGGGACAGCTCTCCAGAGAGATGCAGGGATCCAGCTTCCATGCAGCAGCTGTAGCTGCAGCCACCCTTGGATTTGGGAGCTGGCTCAGCCCCATGGAGGGCATCTGCTCTCTGGCCACACTGAACGACTGCAAGGCCAGAGGAAGGACCCCCTGAGGTTCCCTGCATCCCACAGATCTCCGAAGACCCGGACTATGGCTGCTTTTGTTGTGGTGGCTGCTCCCTGCATCTCTCCTTGATGTTTCAGCCTGAACTAATTTGAGCTGGGAGCATACGGGGACATATTTTGGGGCCATAGCTGCTTTCATGGGCCATTTCCAGGCCTCCTGATTAGTGACAGAAGTCAGAGAGGCTTCAGGAAAATGGAAAATCCCAGAGAGAGGGTGACGCTCTCCTGAGATCAGGATCTGCAGGCAGCAGCTGGCCAGCTGCTCTTCAGATCTTCCCCCATGTCTCACGCCACCTCCCCATCCATAGAAACTCCTCTTCCAGGCCACTCCACGCCTGCCTCTGCCATTAGTGGGAGCATTTGCAGCCTGGTCAGCATTTTTGATATGTAATTTAACAGAATAAATATTTGGCTGGATGCGCTTCCTCTAAAACCATCTCCGTGGGACGGCCATCAGCTTTGGTGCAGCAGACCAGCTGGGCTGGGCTGGGATGCAGGAATTCTTTGCCTGAGCACGTTTTCTATTCCTTGCAGCACTGGGAAAGGCAGAGGAGCAGAGCACACGCAGAAACACTCGCCATGCTCCCTCCCTGCTGAAGTTGCAGTTGTCCCAGTGGCAGACCCCAGCCACAACAAATCCACATTGGCAGCTCCTGGCGCTCCTGCCCTGGTTGCAAGGCTGGCTCAGCCCCAATCCCATCACCCTGGGGCGGGTCAGACCTTTTTTTCTGTGAGGCTTTTCATCCTCCCACTGCAGCACAGGGGGCATCAGGGCAGAGTCCTAACAGCTTCCACAGAAGATGTGGGTTCCCCTTGCAGACTCGGAGGGTTGAGACCGGCACCTGAGCTGCTGCAATTCAGGACTCTCCCAGCTGTAGAAGGGAAAGCCCAAATCAGCTCCCACAATCTTCCAGAGACATCAGCATCCCCAAGAAACCTGGGACTTGCCCTCCACAGGGCTGCCACAGACATGAACGAGCCCCACCACCACCAATCATGTCCCGAGGCTTAAGTTCCCCAGGGACAGAATCATTCCTACCCATCCGGTCCAAGCCACTCAGGGCCACCTACAACGTGCTGAGTCCCTCCTCTTCCTCATGCTGTCTCACAGTGCCTGGATAAAGCTCCTGGAGGCAAACCAGGCAGCATGTAAGGGCTCTTTGGACATTAATTCTGGGTCTGTTGAGGAGCTGAGCAGAGACCAATGCTGGTTTGGCTGCCAGAATTGTGGTGATGACTTGAGATGCAGGAGTAAAGCCCATGGTGCTAGGCAACATCCCATGGCTGAGCCTTCTCCAGCCACAGCTCCTCTGGGAGTGCAAATGCCATGGCTATGAGACCACAGACCTCATGACAGGTCTCAAAGCGAGGGGTGAGGCTGGGCTGATGTCAGGCTCCAGTCCTCCCACCAACATTCCCCTGGGTTTCTTGGCTCATTGAGCAGGAGCAAGGCAAGTGGCTAGATGGTCTGGGAAGGGCTGAGCTTCCTCACGAGGCATGGTTAGGCTGCACGATTACTCATTTGGCCTTTCTACTTCTGAAGTGGTGTGGAACCAGTCAAATCACTCCAGAAACTGAACGGCAAAGTGAGGAATTGCGAAGTGCAGACTAGCCCTCAAACTGTCTCCTGCTGAGGAGACAGCTCAACTGTACAACAACCCTTTAAGTCACAGCCCTGTTTTACTGCAATCCAGGCTTCGCAGAAATCATAGCGTCTGGCAGGTCTTCAAGATAGCAGAAGGATCCCTCCATTTGCTCTTCCCTGAGGAATCTGGTAGCAACATGTTCCCCATCTGGAGCATGGGTCACATCCATGTAAATCAAGACTAAGGTCTAATACTACTCAGTGCTTGAATTCTCACCCTGGCTCGCGTGTTTTGCTGAATCCATGCCTGACTTCAGTGTCAGGAGATCTGGTATAGCTTTGGGGTAGCTAACCCTGGATGAAAGCCTCCATGGTCCTCTAGTGTGCTCTACACAATTCTGACTGTCTGTATTCATGCCCAGTGGGCAACGACTCACTCTTTACATCAGATGAGCCTGTTATTTGAAGGGTGAATCCTCCAGCCTCTCTGAAGTAGAGGTCTAGTACATGGGACCTTGGCACAAGCCCATCCTTTTCATCAAGTGATCTCCACCTCCTTTTGTGACACAGTCACATGTGCTGCAGCCCTGCCCTGAGAGGTACCAAGAGCTTGACCTTTCCCAAGCTCAGTGGAGACTCTTTAGGCCTGAGACCCACCTGGGCTGGTAGCTAGAAGTATGCCTAGAAAGTCCACGGTCTCATTGCCAAGAGCATTCACATCCTCCTTTCACCACCTATAGCAAGATTGAGGAAGGAGAAGGCAGCTGGGAGGCTACTTTTTTGGAGGAAACTTTGTGACTAACTGGGCCTCGACTGCCCATGACCAAACCTAGGATGGACTCCTGCAGAGCCAGGACAGCAGGAGCAGGGTGCTCCCAGCTCTGAAGAAGCCTCCTTCCCTGGTTCAGCATGGGGGTCTAGTGGCTCAACTTGGTTTCAGTCCTGTCTCATTGCTAGCAGAAGAATGGCCTGTTCTGGGCAAGGTGCCATAACCATGGGAGCCACACAGCCACACTCCAGGATGCACGTGTGCTGGGGAGATGCAAGGGAGTTCGGACCCTCTGCCCCACCATGAAGGTATTGCAGGCCCCAAAGATGCAATGATGGATGATGCTGAGCAACGTGCATTCATCATTGCAGGTAGATTATGCCAAAAACCCAGTAGTACCTCCCGGGACAGCTGCCTGAGATCCAACCTTGGGTGTCCCAGGGTGCCATGTAAGAGCAGATGTCAGGACTGGGATTTCCCTGGGCACCTGGGGAAAGGGGAGCCCAAATCTTGGAAACCAACTGGTTCTACTGGTCCATAGACAAGACACTAATCTATGCCTCGTTGTCCACAGCCACAGAAAGCATGGGACATCCAGAGGGCTTGGTGTGGCTATTTTTAACTCTTGGAGAGCTGGACTCAATTGTCCTGGGGCTGTAAGCAAATAACTATGCTTTGTGCTCCAAAAGTATTGCTGAAATAGCTCAGAGGGCAGAGAAAGGGGAAGAGCCCAAAGTCATGTAGCAGGCTGGTGACAGAGGCAGCACTAGCATTGAGGTCTCCTGGTTTCATGTTTAACCTTCAGACTTAGAGAAACACAGCATGGCTTCCACTTCACAGAAGAAACTGGACAACCTGTGCAGGCTTCACACTGGCCTCTTTGTCCATGACCAGCTTCACAAGGGCTGAAGAAGCTCACTCCGCCATCCTCATGGAAAAGCAATAGACCTCTTCTTTTCCAGGAGGGCAAACCACTGCCACCAGAAATGGTTCAACCAGGCCAGGAAGACACAAAGGAGCTGGGACTGCCTTTAGGAAGAAAAATCCTTCAGGACAGATGTGTTCCTTTCCCAGACATATCTCCAGAGACCTGTTAGTGTAGGGCATGGTGTGCAATACTCATCGTGCTCCAAGCTCTGAGGCACACTCTGCCAGGAGTAGGTAAAGATGGCAGGGAGAATGGGCTTTATCCACTGAGAAAAGGAGAGGAGTTGCCCTCTATGGGAAAAAAAGGCACAAGTGAGTGGTTTGAAGATGACCAGCCACATGGCATAATCTACAGGGCTGTCCCTTTTCATTTGTTCCCTAGAGAAGTGCTGGGAATAACTGTCCTGTTCTTTTTGTCCCCAGTGTGTGGCCGGCCAGCTCGTCCTCTGCCTGGGATCATCAAGCGCATCATTGGCGGGCGAAATGCAGAGCCTGGTTTCTTCCCCTGGCAGGCCCTGATTGTGGTGGAGGACATGTCCCGGGTGCCCAATGACAAATGGTTTGGCAGCGGGGCCCTGCTCTCAGACTCTTGGGTCCTGACGGCTGCCCATGTGCTCCGCTCCCAACGGCGAGACAAGACTGTCATTCCTGTCTCCAAGGAGCACGTCACTGTCTACCTGGCCCTTCATGATGTGAGGAACAAGATGGAAGCCATCAACCGGACGGTGGAGAGGATTATTCTCCACGAGGAGTTTGACATCCAGAACTACAACCACGACATTGCTCTGGTCAAGCTGAAGGAGAAGGTGACCATGGGGAACTACGTCATGCCTGTCTGCCTGCCCCAGTTTGAGCACGAGCTGGAGGGGCCTCACCCCAACACATTGGGGCTGGTGGCTGGCTGGGGTATCTCCAACCCCAACATCACAGTGGATGAGATCATCAGCTCGGGCATGAGGACACTGTCCGACATCCTGCAGTACGTCAAACTGCCGGTGGTGCTCCATGCGGAGTGCAAGACCAGCTATGAGTCACGCTCTGGGAACTACAGCGTGACCGAGAACATGTTCTGCGCTGGCTACTACGAAGGTGGGAAGGACACTTGCCTGGGAGACAGTGGGGGAGCCTTTGTCATCCAGGACCCAGGAACTCGGAGGTGGGTGGCCCAAGGGCTGGTCTCATGGGGTGGCCCAGAGGAGTGCGGCAGCAAGCAGGTGTACGGTGTGTACACCAAAGTCTCTAACTATGTGGACTGGGTGGAGAAGAAAACAGGCTCCTCAGAGAGGTGGACATTTCTGGATCCAGAGCTGGAGAGATGAGTGACTAAGCAGCCTGCTGTCGCAGCTCCCTTTCTTCTTGTTGTTGTTGTTGTTTAATGTGCTCCAGACTCTGGTCTTTCGCAAGCAGTAGCCACAACGCTCAGTGCACGCCAGGCCTTTGCCAGCCCTCCACGTCATTTGTTTCGCTTGGTCCTGCATCCCTTCGCTTGTGCTCTTAGGAAATGCTTGCTAGGGAGCTGGGGGAAGCGAGCAAAGGGCAAAGTCTCAGCTGGCATCCTCAGCTTGTGCTGTCCATCTCCAAGCCTCATCCATCCTCCCAGGGAGCCTTCCTCCAAGCCAGGACACAGGCACAGCGACAGAGGCAGCATTTCCCTGCCACAAAAACTTTGGGCTATGCACAGAGAATTGTCCCCATCCCCAGGGCTCTTCAACCAGATCTTCCCATCAGACGATGCAACTTCAGGAGCTACAGAGGCTATGGACAGTGCAGGAAACCCATCCAGGCAGGCCTGGACCTCACAGGTCCCCCACGCTGTGGAACACCTTTTCTGTGAAAGGAGTAGTGAGAGAGTCCTGGGGATCTGCTATTATTTTTATTTGCAAACAAACATCCCTGCCTGATGGCATCTCAGGTGATGTCCACCTGGCCCCAGGGATGTGAAGATGCATCCACATTAGCCCTAAACTTCAGCCATGGTTGGAAAGCTAATGGCTGTCAAGACAGCACCAACCCAAGTGGGCTACCCTTACCCCACCATGTGGGATGGGTGCCCCACACAGGACACAAGGACAGGGAGCAGGATTTGGACACAGTGTCACCCCTACCTCCAGCCACCAGAACTTCTCTGACCCTCCATCACCTCAAGCCCTCTCCAGTCTTCCCCGGAAGTAGTTCTTGGGATGGTTTCCAGCCACAGCAGACCTCCCAAGGAAAGTTTTCCAGCACACAACATAGCATCACATCTGCTGTATCTAATCAATACTTATTTTCAGCAGAATCATTTCAGATAACCCCTTCCTTGGGGTTTCACCTCTTCTTTAGGGGCCTGGATAGTCCTGTATGGCTGTGCATTCATTCTTGTAAGAACCTGGTCCCTTTTAGCTGCTTTTAAGGCCATTGATTTGGCTGATTTACAGGCCATTGTAAATGGTCTTCAGTGTTTGTTCATGGCTCTTCTGGACTATTGCAGGTGTCCAAGTCATCCTAGACTGCATCTAACTCACCTAACACACCAGAAGTATTCTTATCTCCCCAGCCTCCCTCCATGGCCCATGCAGACAAGTAAGCCCCATGAAGGAAGAAGGTCAGGTGAGCTTACCTTCGTTCAGTGGGGACATCAACTCCTTCACTTGCCAGCAAAGCCCTCCTATAGCTGTAAGCAACAGGCAAAAATTACCTGCTGTCCTCTCTGCATGCCTGTAGCCTCCTTTGGGCCTGTCCTCTGCCTCCTCCTTTGGTTTTGCCATGCAAGGAAGGAGTCAACAATGAATGAGCCACTCTGCCATTTTGCTATCGTCCAAAAAGCCATTTGTAGAGCATGTAGAGGAGCAGAAGACCTGAGGAAGGTTGAACTTGCAGACACGCTAAGAACTGTACTCTTGGCTATGTCACGTAACTGCGAGGTATTTTTATATATATATATATTTCTTTTTGATACTACATTCTGTAAAATATCCGATGTCATGTAAGGATGGTTCTGTGTAATCTTCCTTCTGAGAACAAAATAAAACTTTGATATGTACTGACTTCATGCCCTGAGGCTTTTATCCCAAGAGGAACATGGTCAAGGCTGGTTGCTGGTCTCCGCCACGCATGCCCGTGCTCCCAAGGGGATTCTCACATTGTCCCTCATCCCAACGACTGCTCCAAGCTTCATGGGCTGAGATAGATCCCAACCAGCCATGAATACAAATTGCAAAAAACAGATGAGATCCTGCCCTTCAATTATTTACAGCCTTAGCACAGCAATGAAGACGGGGGCGGTGGCAAGAGGAGAGTGCAGCAACCTGTATGCTGAGAATAGCAATTAAATCTAGGTTCAATTGACATGCAGAAAAAAGAACAGGTATGTGACTTTTGCTTTTTAAAGGGTGAAAAATCAGCCTGTCCCCGCTAGCTGTCGGACTGGGAGAGCGCGTTTTCACAGCAGAGGCTCTGCAGCAAGCACAGGTGGGAGCTGAGGTAGGGACACAGCTCTGCTGGGCATCTCTTCTCTGCATCACGGGCTGTGAAAATCCAGCCTTTGGAGAGAGCTTGAAATCATGGGCACTGTTTGCTACCATGTGCCTGGATTCAGAGCTGTGAGCTGGGTTATTGATCTTTATTTTCCTACTGAAATAACAGCACCAGGTTTCTCTGGGTTGCCAGCAGGGAGGAGGGCAGTGGGTCTGGCTCGCTAACTCACAGGTCTGCTAACATGTCCAGAGACATTAGAGGGATGAAGGTGAGGAGAAATAAAAAGTACAAATGAGGATGGTCCCCTGAGCATTAAACCATCATCTGTAGGATCTGAGCCTAGACAGCTCCGGGGCAAGTTAAAAAATATTGCTGCCCTGTAACAGATCACTCATAAATACAGGCTCTTGACCTCCCATCGATAGCTCTGCCGAGAAATCCCCGACACAGCCCAGCCCTCACCCGCTGCTCACCAAGCTGCTGTGCTGAGGAGTTCCAAGCCCTCGTGCCCCGCGGCCACTGCGGCTGGATGCGGGGAGGGCTGGGAAAGGACAGCAGAGAAGAAAAGCGAGAGCAACAGCAACAAGCTTTGCATTTGCTGGCATCTTGCGACCTGCCAGAGTGGTGAGAGCTTCTCTCTGGGGAGACAGGCGCAGAGACAGCAATTTATCAGTCTGGCTGTGGTGAAAGGCCAGCAAAACGTCCCTGGGTGAGGTTTGCCCATCCATGGCTGTGTGTGAGTGCCAGGCATGAGCTGAGAGTGGGCTGTGGCAGAGCCCAGCCTTGGACAGACCAGGGGGGACAGCCAGGACCTGTCTGGGACCCATAGGGAAAGTCCTTCATCCCTCAGCCACCTTCCTCAGGATAGGCTCGCTGTCCCCATGCCACCTGGAGGGTTGGCCACTGCTCACCATCCCAGGGGGCCAAGATGAGCCATGGGGACTTGCTCTGGGCTCCAAAATCACCAAAAGCCATGAAAAGCAGCACTCTGAGGGCAGTTTGCTCAGAAACAATTGGGAGAGGGGCACAACTGCACCAGGTATCTTGGAAGGAGCCCAAAAATGAGGCTGTGGCTGAGAAGCCCACGTATTCACAGGTGTCTATAAGTGATGGGGAGGGGATGAAGGGGTTGCATGATGGAGGGGACAGAGGACCCCCAGACATGCACACACAGTATGAGGAGACAGGCAGGCAGCACCGAGGAGGGAACCAGGAAAGAAGAAGTGCTTGCACGTAAGGCCGTGGGTAGGGGAGCACGGGGTGTGTGCAGAGGGCATTGCAGGGGAGCAAGGGATGGCTCTGCCCTTGTTAAAGAGCAGAGAGACCCAAGAAAGAAAATAAGGATCCCCACAGGGATGTGGTCTCCACCAGAGCTGGCTTCCCAGGCAGAGGTGAGGGAGTTCCCCCCACAGCAGCTGGGTGGCTGGGGAGGCTACAGGCAGCCAGACACGATGACTGGGGCTGGGAAAACCTCAGCATGGAAAAAAGAGATCTATGGGCAATGGCAGCAAGAAACTTGGCCATGTCTCTGCTTCGTGACATAATACCAGCGGGGAGAGGGCGGGCTGCTCTCAGCACAGGAAGGGAGCTGGTCCAGGATGCAGGATCAGCCTCCTCCTCCCCAGCAGAGCTACTCAGCCCCAGTCAGCCGAGCAAGGAGAAACCTCCTCCAGAAGGACAAGTCCACTCAGATACGAGACCCTTTGGGTCCAAAGCACTCCCTCAGTCATGGTTCCCTTGCCAAAAACACTTTGGACATCACTGATATTCACTGCAAGGGGAACAGGTCATGCTGGCTCTCTTTCCTGGGGCAATCCTTGCTGGTGGCACCACGCTGGTCCCCAACCCTGCTGCTGTGGCACCACTGTCCCCCAGGCAGAGTAGGGGACCATGAGGGGTACGAGGCCCTGCGCTTTGCATCGCGTGTGCACCTCCAGTGCTCTGAGACAGGGAAATCACAGCGAGGGATTGGCTCATCTGTAGACTAGGACCATATCCACGTAGGGTATGGTTTGGGGGGGACCACGCTACAGGGAAATAGCTGGGCACAGGGATAGGGGAGAGGGCATCCCCCATCTGGGGTGGGCTCGCTCTTCCCAGTGCTGGTGGGTCACTGGTCCCAGTGCATCCCAGTGCAGTGCTGGAGATCTCGCAGCTCCATCTGCTGGCTCCATGGCCAGGGCTGCAGGAGGAGGGAAGGTGCTGGAGAAGGGGGAGAGCTGGTAGGATGGGCAGGACAGAGCGCTTAAGAAAAAAAATCCACATGGCCCCTGGATCACACGAGGTTTTCTTGTTATTTTTATTTTTTTAACTAATAGCCTGCAGGTTGCATATATGAAAATACGGGAGAATCTTAAAACAGCAAAAAAAGCAAACCCACAGTGAGCAGTGTAAAAGGCCCTGCAGGACACAGCAGGGAGGAGAGCACCTGAGAAGATGCACAACCAGGACCTGATGCTGTGCAAGCTGCAGCAGTGACACTGGGTTTAGTGGTTATTGCCTTTCCTTCAGTCCATCTTTCTTGCATTAATTCAGTCATGAAATCTTTTCTATCATGTCCATCTTCAGCATCAAATCATTTGCAAAAAGTCAGGAGGGAATGGATGCAGCTGCCTCGGTGGCTTTGCAGGTCTGGCCCTCGGATTCATTTGCCAAACAGCCCAAAAACCAATTTCAGTATCTGGAGTAGTTTGAGAGTTGTTCACTTCAGCTCTTGCTGCTTGCAGTGAGCAGCAGGTCCCCCAGTGTTTGTGTTTCTGCTATTAAACCACCAGGCAGTGTACAAACCCCAGAGAAAATGGCAATGAGGGAGTGATGCAGCTCAGTTTGGGGGTGTGATAGAAACCCTCACGCCAGCAGCCAGTACCCAGCACAGTCAGGTGCCTGGGGCCACTGAAACAGAATAAGCTGGGAAGATGGTGGAGTTAATAAAAGTCATTCACCAGCCAGGCAGCCCTGCTCAGCCTCTCTGTGAGATGTGGTGTGTTATAAAAATGAAAAATACAATGAGGATGGCACAGGCACAAGAGGGTGCTGTCTCCTGAGTTGCTCCTAAATCCAAGGTTGGCACACTGCTTCCCCAGGGGACAGCCACATCTCCAGGCTTCCCCTGTGGCTCTGTGGAGCTGGATTTTCCACAATGACCCCAGGGCCTCCCCTGATGCACCCGCAGGTGACAGACTCACCAGGCTTCCTGGAGCTGTGGGACAAGATGCCTGATAGAGGCAGCCAGGTGTGTCGTGGGCCCCCCCCCCCCCACAAGCCGGGGAAGCCTCACCATGCCACGAGTGAGGGCTGACCTTGGGCACCCAATTTTTCAGGCACTCCATCAGCCCCCCCAGCCATCACCCCTGGTCGTCTTTGTGAGCCCCAGCTCCCACTAGTCCTTGGTGAAATAAAGCAGGACAAAGAGGAGCACTGACAAAATGCAGAGCAAAGAGCTGCCAGTGCAGCAGCAGTGTTTCCAGGGGAAGTTGTTATTGAAGGGCAAGGGGTGGTGGGGTGGGGCTCCATAATGCCTAGTGTCCTGGCATTCCAGGGTGTGATGGGTCTTGGCCTTGTGTGCATCCATCCAGGTCCCCCGCAGCGGGTGCTGTTGTGTGGCCCTGCCACCACTGCATCCACCACGACTGCCAGGAGGTTGGAGGGCTGGACAGGCACACAGCAGAAGTACTTGAGGATTTTTAGAACCACGTTGTGCAGAAGCCTCTCCGGGGTGTCCTGGCTGAATTCGGGCTCCTCCAGCTGGGGGTCGGGGCATTGCCTGGTGAAAGGCTCACATCGCAGCGGGTGCTGTTGTGTGGCCCTGCCACCACTGCATCCACCACGACTGCCAGGAGGTTGGAGGGCTGGACAGGCACACAGCAGAAGTACTTGAGGATTTTTAGAACCACGTTGTGCAGAAGCCTCTCCGGGGTGTCCTGGCTGAATTCGGGCTCCTCCAGCTGGGGGTCGGGGCATTGCCTGGTGAAAGGCTCACATCCGTACCATGCCCTGGTCCTGGCACCAGCACATGTGGAAAAGGACATGTGCTTTGGTCAAAGACCACTCATGAAAGCACTGGGAACACTGAAAACTACCAGGGCACAGAGAAGATCAGGTCATTCCAGGCTCCCTGTGCTGAATCAGTGGCTTTCCGCACAGTCAGAAGGGACTGGGGTAGCCAAGGCTGATGGATTAACTTCACTCATGCAAGCTTCACACCAAGTTATCCTTCCCCAAACAGCATGACACTAGTCTGGGTAGTTCAACACAGAGGTGAGCTCAGGGCTGGCATCAGGATTACAGGTTTAAGGAACCAGGCTGCCTGCTGGGACCACTCTGGTCCCCTCTCCTAGCCCATCCTGGTCCCACGGCCAGGAGTAGGGCTCCTTGGGGAGGGAAGCATCAGGACCCATGTGTATTTGGGGCTCCAGCCCCTCACCATGATGGCTCGTCACAGCTCACTCCAGAACAGACCTTGGCTTTAGTATTTGTGTTAAAATAGCTCCAAAAAAAAAAAAAAAAAAAAAAATAGAAGGAAGGTGTGGGTGGAGGCTGCAGGGCAGGTGAGATATCTTGAGAAGTAGAAAGGTGTGTAACCTGCAGCTCTTCATCTTGCACAATCTCCGTGGGGGCTGGCAGCCAAGGTCTCCATTTGCCGCCACCTGGGCAAAGTCTCTGGTTGATGCCCAGGGTTTAGATCAGGTATCAGGAAGAAATTATTTACTGTGAGAGTGGTGAGACACTGGAACAGGTTGCCCAGAGAAGTTGTGGATGCCCCCTCCCTGGAAGTGTTCAAGGCCAGGCTTGATTAGGCTTTGAGTGACCTGGTCTAGTGGAAGGTGTCCCTGCTGATGGCAGGGGGGTTGGAACTAGATGACCTTTAAAGTCCCTTCCAACCCAAACCATTCTATGATTCTATGACCCCGAAGCCTGGTGCAGACGCAGAGACTGCTCAGCCATTGTGCTCTGTTCCAGCAGACAGCTCCTCTCCCTCTCCTCATCCTTTGTCTCTAGCTTGGGGTAACTACCCCTGCTCATTGGAGGAGCTCTTTGAATCTTGACATCAAATGGAAAAACTCTGGCCAAACTCCCCTCCCCTCCAATTATCATTATTTTTTTCCAGTTTGGCAATAACCCACCAAGCTTGGAACAAAATAGGAAAAACCCCTCCCAGCCTCACTCACCTCCAAACCACCTTTCATGTCAAAAGCTGTTTCCTACAAGCCAGTTTGGAGAAAGGTCCGCGTGGCAGCCCATTGCCCCAGTCCCGCTCTGACAGGGACCAAGTGGGCAGCCCCCTACCTCCCAAGCTCACGGTGCTGCACAAACTCCTTCCAGCCAGACTTGAGGACGTGGACCTGCAGGATATCCTCCTGAAGTGTCCATGGCCCTGTTAAGTGCATGTCTGCAATTTTCCCTGCAAAAATGTCCTCCCAGGTCCTCATGGTCCCATCTGGAGCTGGAGAAGAGGCAGTGGCCAGGGTCAAGCTTGCGGCTTCTAGGTGCTAATGCATGTGTGCTTTCTTTTCCACAAATTTTTCCTCTTCATATGATGTCTTTGTGCTTGAAGAGGTGAACCTTTGCTCCCACATGAGCAGCACCACCCTATCCTGATCCCTGTGCTAACAGGTTCTGCTGATGCTGCACCAGGTCCTGGCCAGGTGAAATGTTCTCCAAAACAAGGAAAAGGTGGGTTTGCCCAAGCCCCATACATGAACACCTAACCCTGCTGAAGCCATGCTCTCGTGATGCTGTTCTGTCCACAAGCAAAGAGGTTGGAAAAGCAACCCCCTGCCAGGCTGCCTGTGCCCACCACTGTCACAGCAGCCAGGGGCAAACTGGCAGAGATTGTGCCTAGCATAATAGCAGCGAAAGCCACCAAAAACACAGGACTCAGCAGCTGATAAAGTCCCAAGTAGCCTTACCTCTGTGGGTACTAAATGACTAAACCTGATGTGAAACCACAGGGTGGAAAGTCAGGGAGGACGGCACCACACGTAAAACTGAAAGAAGTGAGGTGTGCTCTGAGCTGAGAGCACCCAGAGAAGGTATAAACAGTGGAGCCCAGGCTGCCTGCAGCCCAGTGCCCCCCAGCTCACCCCTCTCCAGGTGCACAGGTACCCTAGGACATCCCATGGAGAGTGATGCAGGACGGGGAGCAGGTTAGATAAGATACCAAATGATAACTGGTCTTGAGTTAGGGGAAGATCTGCAGCTTGCCATGGAAGTTAAACCATCTCATCTAGCATGAAGCTTTCAGAACAGACCATCCTGTGCACAGAGAGGGCACAAAACACACTAAAACACCCAGCTTTGAGGGAAATATGCTGTGTGGCTGCTGAGGATGAAGCCACCATGGAAAGTTATGGCAGCTCCTCATGCTGAGTGCCCGGAGCAGCACTCAGGCTGCCAGAAGCGGGGAGGGTTTAACACAAAGACTGTAGGGTATTAAAGCCTGCAGCAGCCCAGACCTCTGTTTAAAAAAAGCACAAAAGGATCTAGGAATCATGCTTAAAATACATCACACTCTTCAAATGAAGTATATCCAGGTGGCAGCTCTTCTGGCTTGACACTCCAAAAGCCTGGGTGTCCCAAGCAGCAATGACAGTGGCTGGCCCTGCCCTGGAGCTGGCTGGGGCAGTGGGATTGCTGAAGATGTAGGTGATAGCACCTGTGTCTTCACAAGAGTGGCACAGTGGCTGCTGGCAAGCGACAGCAGTTGTGAGAGATCTTGAGAGGTACCAGCACATCAGGCTCATCCTCCAGATCCCAAAAGCAAGACAGGCGATGCAGGTAAGTCCCAGTAATGACAGGTTGGCACAGAGCCTCCAATATTTGCTGCTGGAAGGGAAAAGCCAGCAAGTCATTTGTATCAAGAGCCCTTCGGCACCTTCACAACATGCAAGAACAGAGGGAGATGACAAGGTCTTGGGGAAGAGTCCGTCTTCAGCTTCAAGGTTCTTCCCTGCTCTGAGGTCCTTCCACCCTTAATTATGCCTTGATGCTGTGAGTAGGGCTAGAAGAAAGAAGAGGTTTCCTGGAAGCAGAGGAGCCAAGCCAAGGTTTTCAGGATCCTTACAGAGAGGTAGCAAAGCTAGGACCCAAGTCACCCCCTGCCTAAGAGTCCAGCCATGGGGACGCGGAGTCCCTCTTGGGCTGGGGCAGCACCCTACAAGCAGGACAGTGAAGGAGGGGTTGTCCCACCATTCCCATCCAGTGCTTGCAGGTGGGGACCAGGTGACATCCCTGGTTCAGGTCTGGTGCATAGGGAGGAAGACAGGGAGCAGCAGATCTCCCTGGTTCCATCCCACTCCTTTCCCAGAGCAATGGGCCCTCATTTCTATAGCATCACTATAGAAGAACCCTTCGTGCACCCCACCACAGAGGGGTCTCCAGGGCTGCAAGTCCCCTAGTGCAGAAAGCTGGCACCATGCAGTGCCTGGCATCGCCATGGGGACCCACCAGCAGCAGGGTAACTGGGATGGGACCACCTGTCCTGCAGGATCTGCCCATCCCCTTGTACCCCTCTGTGTTAGGGGCTGAGAATTACCCTGGGGGGGGCGGGTTGAAAGCAGGAAAAACTTAAAGGTCTTGACACCTCCCTTTTACTTTGAGGGCAGCCGTGCCTGTGTTAAAAACCTCAAGCTATTTTGAGGAGGAGGAGCCCCCCGGGGAGGCAGCCCTCTCTCCTGGACCTCTCATATTCATTCACCCAAATAAACCAATTTCTTCATCTAGAAGATCTGTGGTTTCAGCCCAGCTCTTCCTCCCCAAAGCTGCTGCCGTAGGGCAGAGGGATGCTCCCCATGGGGCAGGCACCACTGCCCAGGCTGCCCACACTGGGGGGAAAAATGCTGCCCCTGGGGCACACAGCTTGCTGGGGGTCCAGTGACACCCCTAGCATGAAGACAGGCCCCTGCCTCCAAAATCTGGCTGTGATGGAAACCAGCCCTCCATTACGTCATGGCAACACAACTCAAATCACTACTCACGATGCACCAAGCCCTCGGAGTCATCTCTGAGAAGGAGCCTGGTGAGGGTCCCTCTATTAAAGCCTTTGATTTGCTTTTACTAAAGGGACTTTCCCCGAACCACCCACAGAGCTGAAACTGCTTTGACGTTCCTGTTCCACTTCACACACACCTCCCAGCGCTGCCTGAGCATCTTGCCACTTATCAGCACCCACCTGGAAAGAAGAGCTGCTCCTGCAGGTCCCCTCACAGCCCGGCCTCGGCAGGGACCAGGGACAAGCCCTGTCCCAGCCCTGACATGATCCCGCTGGACTGGAGAGTCCTTACCAGAATGGACTCTGCCAATCCTCTCCATCCTGGCACGTCTGTTGTGGCTCCTCCATGGGATGCATGAAGGAGGCAAACACAAGGTGCAGCCCAGGCGGTAATTTCCTTGCTGCTTTCACACAGCCTGAAGTTATTTTTTACTTCCCACGCCCAGGTGAGCCGCCTAGGCAAGAGGAGGAAGGTTTCCAGAGGCTCCTTACCCTCCTCTCCATCTCTCACTGTGTGTCAGCCTCCCTGTCTCCCACCCCTCCAGCCCAGGGACAAAGAGCCCACACTGCCCATGAGGACCCTGCTTGGCCCACATGCATCCCAACCCTGCTGGGATATCCCTTCCCTTTGGGGTCACCCCACATCCAGGTGGCTCCATCCTGCCAGTAGTGCCCAGGAGGGGCAGAAAGGGACATTCAACCCTGGTCCCCAGGTAGGACCACAAACCCTACACACTTCTCTGTCTTTCACTGCTTGCTTCATACTGGGGCTTTTTTCCCACTCTGAAGACTTCTCTCATCTTTTCCTGCATTAAAAACACCCAATTGTTTTCCACCAGTCATTCTTTCAGGGCATTTTTGTTCTTTTCTCTAGCTCATCAGGGTGAATTTGATTTCTAAGCCTCCTCCCAGACAGCCCCTACACCCTTCCTCAATGGCATATTGCCTTCATTTGAGCCACGCTTCTCCAGGAAACCCCTGCTTAATGTGTCTGCTGTCATGAGCTATTGATACCTGCTGATGGGATGTAGATCCTTGGGTAGCCATCTGTCGAGGATTGGTTAGCTGACAAGGGTCACATAGACATACTGTAGATGGCTGACCAGGATTTTGGGAAACATCGGATTCTGTTAGTCTGAAGGGCTGGGGTGGTAAGGACACGCTGTCCTTGACTGCAGCTGCTATACGATAACAGCTTGCTTACGGTCAGCTAAGGCATGGGAACTTAAGGGAGTAAGCAGCTAAGGAATGAGGAACTAGGGGAGGGGTTGACGTTTAGGATAGTGTCCAATTAATTAGTTAGGTTACAGAATATGTATGATCTCATTAAGAACTGTATAAGTATGCTGAACGCTAATCAATAATCGAAGCTTGCTGATCGCTCATATTGAGTGGTCGAGTTTTCCCACTGCGACAGCCATCCACCCACAGAGGCAGAATTTCCTATTTTCCTAATTTGCTTATGAGAATATCACG
>NW_010332900.1:0-2184 GCF_000700745.2 Antrostomus carolinensis | reverse complement strand
AACGCCCTAATGAAGAGAAAATTAGGTTGGTTTCACACAACGTTTTCCTCCTAAATCTGTGTTCTCAGCCCCAGCGCTGCCCTCTCGGTGTTTACCGCTTGGTGGCCTTACTAATTTGTTCCAGTGGTTTTCTGGGTATGGAGGCAGGTTGACTCATCTAAGAGTTTCTTTGAAGCAGATGGTGAACTGGGCATCTATACCCTCCTGGGACACAGCTCTACGCCAGGTCTCTGTGCCCCTATTCCCCTCCAACCTTGCCGCTGTTGACAGTGAATGCTTGTCACCCCATCACAGTGAAACCCGCCACCTCTAGGGACAAGCAATGGTTGTAGGATTCCTTTCAGGCTGGACTGTCTTCATAATCAAGCCCTTGGAGTAGAGGGGTCCACCTGTCCCCAGGTGAATTTGAGGCAAAGAGGATCCTCTGGAAATGAGGATATGCCTGAGCTGGACTGTAGAGAGGGGACATTGCCCCATCATCCCCTGGACTTCTGGGATGGAGATGGATGCCGAGCAGTGGGGAGAGATCGAAGGGAAGTGATGGCTGTGAAATGCAGGTAGGTACCACCCCAAATGGGTTTGGGCTCCCTGTTCATCTAGCAGACCTCATGATGGTTCCTGCAGGCACAGGGAGAGAGCTCAGTCCTCTCCAACAAGTCTCTGCCTCAGAGCCATGGGCGATGGGTTTGGTGTTGGGGACGGTGGAGCAGGCAGGCCCAGGGCTCCTGCCTGGCTGGGGGTACAGGCTGCCTCACTCACCCTCTGAGCCCCCACATGGCAGGATCCAGCCTGCCAGCATCCTCCTTGAGCAGCACATCCCGCCAAAGGGAGCAAGAGAGAGAAAAAAGGAGAAACCTTGGAGTCGACTCAAAGCAAAACTAGAGAAAGCAAAATGAGGGTGGTGGGAGGAAATGCAGATGTTCTGCAAGCCTACAGCAGGCTTCGCAACAGGCAGGGCAAGGCTCTCGGTGGGACAGGATGGAGGAGATGCTGTGGGCCTGGACCGCTCAGGACACATCAGGGCTGTGCAAGTTGGCCATGGTTAGGGGCCCAGGCAACCTGTCCAGCAGCCCACTCTTCCCACCAACCACCCATGGTGCCCACCAACTCACCCCAGCCTGTACTCTCCAGGACCAACAGTTGCTTTCCCAGTGAGACAAGGCAATGGCAATGGTCCCAGACCAGAGTGCCCAACAGACCAGTCCCACCCCAAGAACATCCCATTAACTCAAGGGCCAAATAACCCACACATCCTGCTGCAGTCCCTCCAGCCCAGCCCCTCCAAAACCAAAACACAGCTCTAAGACCTCCCACTGACCAGGATGGCCCTCACTTCTAAGTGAGCTTACTGCCACACAACCTGACCACCCCTTCTCCCCCCAGCATCTGCAATGTCCCATTTTGCAGGAATGTGCTTTGCTGCTCAATGGCATGGCTATACTTGAAGAAGCTGCTGCAAGCAGCAGGAGAGGACTTCATCTCCATCTTCATCTGCCTGCACAGTTTTCTCAAGACCTGGTTTTTGGGCTTGGGTTTCTTTAAGGGATGCTTTGCTCACGTGTTGTTCCCAATCATCTTTAATCAAGGCTGGGGCATATAAGGAGCCAGGCTGGCTTTCAAGCATTGGGTGGGTTTGCTTGCTTAGGTTGTAGCTCAGGTATGCTGAAGTCACACATCCAGCTTCCTGCGGGTGCAGACAGGGATCAGTGTGAGGTCTCCTGGCAGGGTCTGGCCATTCCCCATCAGCAAGACCCTAGTGTAGGACTGGGGGTGAGCTCTGCTCTCTGGGGGTCCCAGCTGACATGTGGTCTAATGAAGCTTCCAAAGCATTTTAGCACTGATGCTGGTGGCAGACACTCCTCTGGGGAGCTCCGGGTGTCCGTGGTCGGAAGTGGTTGCTCTCAACTGCCAGACCAGAGTGTGCAGGAAATGCAGCAGCTCTGGCACCCACAGACGCCCCCTCGACTGCGCCCAGGTCCTGGCGTGGGAGGAGCTGCAGCACACGGCTGGGCCTGGCCAAGGGGCTGAGGACTGTGTCTCTGCAGGGGTGTGTGTGTGTGTCTGGCACACGGTAGCTGTGTAAATCTGGAGGTGTGCACAGACCTGTGTCCACATGTGTGTGTTTGTGAGCACGTGTCTGTGCTTTCACAAAAGGGTGCATGGTCAGTGTATTGGGTTTGTGTG